>NW_020528321.1:300000-560000 GCF_003368295.1 Carassius auratus | reverse complement strand
CAATAAACAGTTCTATCCAACCTCAATCTGTGGACGTGATACGTCTGCATTATCTGCACAAAATACTGCTTTTATGTGTTTTAGTAACACTTTAATATAGTTCTCACTATGAATAGTTGCTTATTAGAATGCATATTACTAGCATATTAGTTGTAATACTTTTGAAGTTAGTACTTATGAAGCACATATTCTGCATTTCCACATTCTACATCCTTAATTATCCAATACCTAAGCTTAAAAACGACCTTATTAACTAGGGGAAATCAGTGTAGCTTAACTATTGCACTGGTAACCAGCATGCTGTTGGTTGGTTGTATTGGTTGTAATATGTATTTGCGCATTGACAGGACTCCAAGAACAGGACAGTCCAAGAAAAAAAGGCAACTTCTTTTCACCCTGGTAGTGTTACTCCATGTTAATACAAGATGCTCAGTAGCATTTCAGTTGTTACCTAATTTCCATGATAAGTTTAATTAATAGGGTGCATGCTAATTAATGTAAACATCACATGCAAATAAATGACACTATTAGTGGATACAATTCTCCCTATACATGTTTAATCTATTTGATAATAAATTAACTCATTTTTACCACATTAAATCCTGCCTCCAGGAAGTATTTGTGGCTCACATTTACTTTGGGCTAATTTGTGGACAATGCTGATTTAGCAGAGCAGTGTGCTCTTATATCTGTTTACCCAGACACGCTCTCTGACAAGCAAACAGCCCATCAGCAGGGAAGTGTTAGGGTATGAATTTTCTTGCCCGTTGACAGGACATCTAGTTAAGCACCCTGGGAGTAGCCATCATTGTTCTTGTGTGGTGTGATTTCTCAGATGAGAGCTTCAGCCATCACAGTGGTCCTGCCTGCTGACATGCATTAGTCATGCATCACTTAAAAGGGAGTTTTATGGTGGCTGTCAGTCATGCCTAATTAAGAAATCTACTAATTAATTGGATTTTGTAATATTGGAGGTTTAAATCAAAGACATAACAGATGGCTCATTTTAAAGTTTAACAGTCAAAAGAGCCCACTTTTCACTTATTTCCATCTTAAATGCTTGGTTAATTCTAGCATGCGATCCTGTATTTGTAGTGTCCACCACTGTCATCTTTAGAAGCTGACTGGTGCCGCGGTGTGTCAAATATCTGTGGGAATATGGTGAGTCTGTTTGTTGTTGTGTCCGCTAGCATGTTACTATTGGCACTGACAATTTTATTGGCATCCTTATCCTTACGATTAATCTTATGCAATTGTCATGCGTGTCTCATCAGTAAAGATGGTTCTGTGATTAGCGGTAAATATCCATCAGCTGCTGTCAAATGGAGCTGCACTTAATATGTAGAGGCGTAGATCGCTGACAAGCTACGCAATATCGCATTCATAACCGCATGCGAATTATCTGCTATTATGAACGCGATATTGCACAGCTTGTCAGTGAATTACGGCTTCCAATCACACTACATGTGGACTGACATTGCTCAGAAGTCAGATGTTGGTTGAAAGTGAAAACCCAACCTCTGTTTGGTGTCAAACTCTAGCTCCAAAAACATTATTATAATCTTCACTTTTTTGTAAAAAGTAAAAAAATAATATCTTATTGATATTAACAGAGATGTTGATGGTTTATTGAAAATAATACTTTACTTTGACGTCACCATTATGGTGATCAATACTTAGGCAGTATGAATATTTTCAGTGTTACTATACATTCAGCTGCTGTAATTATATTTGTTACAGCAAAAACAGTGAGAGAAAGATGCCATTTGGTAATGTTGGTTGGCTGATATAAAAAAGTGCCTAATGTAACGATCTAATCAACTCTTATTAGTCTATTCTATGCTATTAACTTAATATTAGTGACTATAGCAGATGCAATACACTAGTTCCTGCTGATTTATGTCATTTTTTTAATGGCTGATCTTTTTAAATTATGTTGTTCACGAGTCACTTCGAACCTTGGAATGCTTAGACACATAGAGACCTTAAAAATTAGTGTTAGAATCTCAACAATGGTGACATGCTTCATGCATTCTGGGTAACACAGATGAGTTTTGCATGATGTACCCAGAATACATTGCAGCATGTCACCATTGTTCAGATTCATACACTGAATCTTGATGTTTGTGTGACAAAGTAAAGTATTTGTTTTTTAATCCTTGAAATTATCTACTTTAAATTCAGCTGGGTGTTAGGCTATTGACCCATTGAGTCACTTTAATAAATAATACTTAACTAACACCACACATTGGCTTGGGTGAAAATAGGTACCCAGACCACATGTAAGGTGACATATCAATCATCAGCAAGCGAACAGCACCATTAAACCACGTGTTCTCTTGCTGCTTTGGCCACAATAAAGATGTCAGTAGCTAAAGAACAACACTGACAAGTCAAGTGTCAAATTGAACAACTAAAGCCAACACTTACCACCATGATGGTGACATCAAACCAAACTATTACTTTTAAACAGACATCAACATCCACATCTAAACATCTGCTTAAATCGTAATTAGAATGTTGGGGTATAATGTTCTAATAATGTTATTAATAAACATTTTTAGAATGTTTTTTTTTAGAGAACGTTATCCTATCTTTTGAGAGAACATTCTGGGAACAAAAATAAACTACCCGCTAAAAACATTGTTTGAATAATCCATGAGAATGTTCTTAGAATATTTTAGAACAAAAACAAATTCTAGCTGGGAAGTGTGGCTCCATTTGAAACCAGGTGATGGACATTTACTGCTAATCACAGGACCAGCTTTACTGACAAAGACACGCATGACAATCGCATGCGATTAATCATGCAGCCCTACTTTCTGCTAGCTTAATGCTTCTAGCAAGTATTTAAATGGTTCATTTATAAACTGAATGATAGGATTATCAATTGTATTGAATGGAATGTTATGTAGGAAATAATTCCATTATTTATGGGTGGTTGTTTCCATTCATTTGAGTATTTTTATACAATTTTGTTATTGTCATGTAATGTAATTATGACAATCTCTGATGCAGTATTTTGAATACTATTGTGTACACAAATATATAATATAAAACTAGCTAGTAGGTAAATTATATTATGAGTAGTGATTAAACCATGGGTCCTGTTTAATACAGGCCAGGTGTGGCCAGTTGCGGGCAAGTTGATGGCGAGCTATTCAGTCCCTCCAGAAAAACGTGATTATGCGATCGCCTGATTTAATGCATAATCAGCCAAAGGCCGCATATCTATGCGGGGTCGCATTTTTTTAAATACGCTGCTCTTTTGCTGCATAAATTGCCGATTTCAGAAAGCAAAATATGCGGGGCTAGCATGATTTCATAATCCCTGTATTTTCGTTGCAAAAAACTCACATATATATATTAGCAGAAAGTTGAAAAATTTTGTGTTTACTTTTGTTTACTTCACACAAGTAAAGCACCATTTCCCCCCTATTGCCATGGGAACCTTATGAAGTGACGTAATTACGTGACGTGAACATCATCTGCAAACCCCGCCGTGAAACCAGGGTGAAACTTGAAGAGCAACAAAAATAAGCGCAAAAGAACGCACAAAGCAGTTTCCCGGTTTGTTACATGACAGTGGAGCCAAATTATATTGCGAGAACTTGCGAAAACTGCGGTTTGATGAAATAGAGAAAAAAAGGAGATCCTCCCAACATCCCCTTCTCACTAGGCTACCAACACTGTTTTAGTTTCATTCAGAAGTTGATGCAACTTTACAGTTGTAAGATTGCACTTTTTTGTTACAGAACAGTACCAAAAACTTACAGTTGTAATTATATTAGTAGTATGTAAAATAAATAAAATAATGTAAAATAATGCAATTTAAATATTCTGTGATTTAGTATGCTCGCTTATCATAGGAAGTAATAAGAAATTACTCTTTACATTAAGGTAGTAGCCTAGTGAGAAAAAGGTGTTGGGGGAATCACCTTTTTTTTCTCTTTTTCATCAAACCGCAGTTTTTGCAAGTTCACGCAATTTCATCGCATAAAATAGCAAAAATATCCTGCATATTCCATCGCATTTTTTACGAAAACGTGCCGCAAAATCAAGGATTTTTGCCCGCAAAAAATCACAACAAAATTCTGCGTTTTTCTGGAGGGACTGGCTATTATTACCTGGAACTGAACCTGCCCCAAAAACATCATCGCCCCCTGTGGGTTCAGTAGGAGGTTGTGTAGCTCTGCTCACCCCCTCCACTCTCATACACACACACAGCCATTCACTAGGATCTGGCTCATGGACTAATTGCATCTCACGGACCATTCGCATTATTTGGACATGGTGTTAATCTTTTATGAGAAAAGAATATATTCCTATACTATGTAGGAGTATATGGTAGCCCATAGATCTGATTGCGGGAAAGTTGTTATGGTTTGACATTCTGATAGAGAACAGTGCCAACATTAAGTACACCAATTTTGGTGTGTCTAAGACATTCCCTCTAGCGCCACCAACTGTCCAAAATTTCACTATAATTTTGTTAAAGGTCCCCTTCTTCGTGATTCCATATTTTAAACTTTAGTTAGTGTGTAATCTTGTTGTTAGAGTATAAATAATATCTGTAAAATTCTAAAGCTCAAAGTTCAATGCCAAGCGAGATATTTGATTTAACAGAATTTGCCTACAAAAAACGACCCGTTTAGACTACAGCCCTCTAGTTCCTGTAGTAATGACGTCACTAAAACAGTTTTTTTGACTAACCTCTGCCCACATGAATTCACAAACGGGGCGTGGCCTTGTTGTGCTCCGACGGAGAAGGAAGAGCTGTTTGTGTTTGTTGCCATGTCGTTGAAATGCTGTTTTTTTCATCTCTGAGTCCAATCACCTTTGTTTGGGCTTCCCATGAACGCTGTACTTTGAGATTAATGGTTACAATTTATGTTTAACTTTGTTCCCGAAAATTATAATGCACATGTAAAACTATGCGCAGCTCATTTTGCTGAGGACAGCTTGCTGAGGACAACTTCCTCAATCTCAATCAGTTTAATGCCGGATTTGCACAAAGATTATTCTTGAAAGATGGAGCAGTTCCCTCTTTGTCTGGAGAAGGCGTTGTTTATGGACCACAACTGGTAAGTGTATTTTATTATTTAAGTTGGTGCGTTTAACAGTTTCTGTAACTTATTACACAAAAGGCAACGCTGTTTAGCTTTGTTAACTAGATGTTAGGGCTGTGCAAAAAAACAAATCCGGTTTTCATGCGCATCTCGTCAGTAAAAACGCTCCTGTGACTATAATTACATCTCCAGCATGTGCGTTCTAGTCCAATCACGTTACCAGGAGAATCAGGGTATCTTCCGTCCATTCCAAATCCGTTTCAAATTAAAAAACAGAAAACGAAAAACTCAAGAGGATTCAAGTGAGAGAACATGAATTAAATAACGAGAAATGGAAAATGGCTTGTTTATTCGTTATTCCATCTAGGTTAACAAACGGAAAATTAGTTTTTGACTTGATTTCTCATTTTGTCGTTTTGGGTTTAAAAAACGTCTTATGGCTTCAATATTTCATTCGCACTTGTGGGCGGAGCTGAAACGCTCCTTTCATCTGATTGGTCGGATCGCTCCGCCTTCAACTCGGGCTCCTCAGTCTTTCAGAATAAGAGTCATACAAGAGCAATATCTGAAACCAGATGTAGACACATAATTCGCGTTGTTGCGACTTCCAAGTCACCCATTTAAATTATTTTCTAGGTTATAGTATTGTATGAATATTGTCCCACTGTAAATACAGTGCAAATAGTTCTGTCTCCTGGGATAAAAGTGAAGTGGAAATAAAAATCAATAATAGACTGAACATTTCCATGATAATATGTCTGTAACATTTACCACTCTCATCGTTATAAGTCTAATGGCACTTGGTAGGTGTGTGTGACATTAATAATTAATTGTGGAAATTAATATAGTTACATTTATTAAATAAATTAGAATTATTAGTTTTATTACAGACAAAATTGAATGATGTTTCTCTTTTAGTCTTCTTTGTTGGCCTTGACAACGACTAAAATTTTATTGTTTCACCAAATTCAGCTCAGATCTTCAGACTCGTTTGACTCGTTGCTGTAACTGGTCAGACTTTTTCCTTCTCAAAAAATCCTAGTGACTTTCATTATCTGAGCGATGAAGGTCTTACACTTAAGGTCCACTAGAGGGGAGACAGGATTTCTGTTTATGTAAGTTTAAATGACAGATAAATACATTAATTTCATGTGTACTACCATGAATATGCCATATATGTGTAACACAGGTTCTTCAATGATAGATGGGGTGGTAGGGGGGTATACCTTAGCTCAATGATAGCTGTATAATATAAAACAACATTAACTACTGCAGCTGGTACCAAATACAAATGATTAAGTTTTGGAAAAACTGCAAGTCAAATGTACTTGCACAAATGACTTGCTGTTACATAATACCCCATATGCGTTGTTGGGGACGTTTTCGTCCACTAGGGGGTAAAGTTGAGTCTTATTTTGGCCACAACTTTCTCTGTGTTGCAGCTAATGGAATGATTGGTGACAAATCTTATTTTGACACTTATTTTGGGAAAATGCTTGAAATTTTTCAAAAACTCAACAGTATACTGTGGGTAAATTCACTACCCTTTTGTTATGTTTGGGATGAAAACACCCACTAAATTAAAATGCTGTAATAATGTCTCAGATAAAGATTTTTTTTTTGCATTAATCTATTAATCACCCTCAGTCCTGATCAAAACTACCAAATGTTTAAAAAGAAAATCCAAGATTTTAACTCTTTAATTACCAAGTTCATAAATTATGTCACTGATTTGGGAAGAAAAAACACACACAAAATGACATATTTTCAATATAAAAAGTAATTGTGGACTGGATTTTTTTTTTTTACCTTTTATGACAGTCTTGGGCATGTCAAAGATTAGTAACTGTAGATTAAATTTGATGTATTGTTAGTTTTGTGCAGCATTAGATTTTAATTTTTTCTCCCTCATTTATTGTTGGTGGCTGTTTTTGTCCCATTGACTTCCATTATAACGACATTTTTTGATTGCAAAGCCATGCCACCATATAATCATGCACTCTTGATTGTTGGTGGTTTTCCCTGTTGGGAAGAGGTAACATTTGTTATTTTTACAGTTGATCACTAGGTGGGACCATTAACCCTTTAGGCCTGTGCAAAAAAAGGCTTAGTTTCTGGCCTGTATATAGAGTTATATGGAGTTTAACAGCAAATTATAGTGTGTGTGTGTGTGTGTGTGTGTGTGTTTGAGAGAGAGAGAGAGAGAGTGTGGGAGAGACCTTTGTTTACTTACCTTGATGTATCTGAAAAAATCCAAATATGCACCTCATGCTCTCAGAACTACATGGACTAAACAATAAAAAAAAAGAAGTGTGTTTATGCACCTGCTGACTTTTGATGGTGAAAAGAACGGAGGGCCTATGTGTGAAATACTTGTCTTTTCTTGATGGTGAAGCCAGTTTAAAACCTTTAAATCTTATAAAAAAAGCTACTTTGAACATAATTGATTATGGACCAAAATGCAATACCAACTTCAAATAAGCAGCAACTCGCTGGAGGGGTCAAGCTGCATAATCATTTCTAAAACTCTGGTTCAAGTCAAGCCCTTTCTCGTATTGCTTGCTGCTCTTCTCACCATCAAATGACCAGAAGGATGGCATGCAAGTGTTTAAATCCATGTACTGTTTTTGTTTAGTCTATACTTATCACCACCATTAAAAGGCAGCAGGTGCATAAATACACTTTTGTTTACTCCATGTAGTTCTGAGAGCTGAGGTGTACATTTAGATTTTCTCAAATACATCAAGGTAAGTGCGCAAAAGTCTCTCTCTCTCTCTCTCTCTCTCTCTCTCTCTCTCTCCTACACACATACACACAATATAATTTGCTGTTAAACTCCACATAACTCTATATACAAGTCAGAAACTAAGCTTTTTTTTCCACAGGCCTATCTAAAGGGTTGATGGTCCCACCTAGTGATCAACTGTAAAAAATAATAAATTTTACCTCTTCCCAACAGGGAAAACCACAAACAATCAAGAATGCATGATTATGTTTCATGGCTTTGCAATCAAAAATGGGTAACACTTTAGAATAAGGTTCCATTAGTTAATATTAGTTAACTACTTTCGTTAACATGAACTAAGCAAGAACAATCCTTCTACAGCATTTATTAGTCTTAGTTCATGTTAATTTCAACATTTACTAATGCATTATTTAAATCAAAAGTCGTGCTTGTTAACATTAGTTAATGCACTGTGAATTACCATCAACTAACAATGAATAACTGTATTTTCATTAACTAACATTAACGAAGATGAATAAATACAGTAATAAATGTATTATTCATTGTTTGTTCATGTTAATTAATACATTAACTAACATGAACTAATGGAACCTTATTCTAAAGTGTTACCCAAAAATGTAATTATAATGGAAGTCAGTGAAAAAAAAAACATCCACCAACAATAAATTAGTTATTGTAATAAATGTTTTCATCCCGAACATAACGAAAGGGTAGTGAATTTGAACAATGCACAAGGGATACATAATAATTTTTATTTGGCACCAGCCGCAATTAATGTTGACAGCTAGCAGGAGTGTGGTGGGGTGCGAGGTCTGTTTTGACCAATGGATGGAGACCTCAAGGCAGTGGCCTTAATGCTTATCTGAAGATTTGTCTTTATAGATTACAGTTTACATTGTACTTACTGAAGTACACCTCTGCATGCAGACACCCAACTGTACAAATTCATTTATAGATTTAAAACCCAGTCCTGAACCGGGAGAACCATGTTCTGCAGAGTTCAGTTTCAACACACTTACTTGGACATTGCTACTGATCCTGAAGACCTTGCTTAGCTTTGGTGTGTTTATTTGGGGTAGCTAAACTTTGCAGGACACTGGCCATCCAAGAAGAGGACTGAGAGTCCTGACATTAGCATTTACATTCAGTGCATGTGATTTATCAACAATGAGTACATGTTAAAATGTACAGCTCATGAAAAATAAAAGTTCTAGATGGACAAACATTAAAAGTATAAACCAGTGTGAATAAAAAATATATTAAAATACATTTGGAGGTAGGTTGAAAGAGCCAGAATGGGAAGTTTTAAGTACAGCTTGAAGTGTGAAGTTTATTCGTGTACACAGATATGGCATATTCATGGTAGTACACATGAAATTAATGTATTTATTTGCCATTTTACGTAAATAGAAATCCTGTCTCCCCCTCTAGTGGACATTAAGTGTAAGACCTTCATTGCTCAGATAATGAAAGTCACTAGGATTTTTTGAGAAGGAAATTTGGTGAAACCAAAACCAAATTTAGTCGTTGTCAATTACTCTCATAATAAATGATAATAATGTTCAAATATATGTTGGCTTTCTCAAGGCCAACAAAGAAGACTAAAAGAAAAACCATTCAATTTAGTATGTAATAAAACGAATATTACTAATTTATTTCATAAATTTAACTATAGTAATTTTCCCAATTAATTATTAATGTCACACACACACCTACCTATTGCCTTTTGACTTAAAAGATGAGAGTGGTAAATGTTACAGACATATTATCATGGAACTGTTCAGTCTATTATTGATTTTTATTTCCTCTTCACTTTTATCCAAGGAGACAAAACTATTTGCACTGTATTTACAGTGGGACAATATTCATACAATACTATAACCTATAAATAATTTAAAGGCGTGACTTGCAAGTCACAGCAGCACGAATTATGTGCGCAGCAACATCTGACTCAAATATTATGTTAATTAACAGTGAGCGGTGGTTTCAGACACTACTCTTATAAGACTCTTATTCTGAAAGAATGTAAGCTCGAGTTGAAGGCGGAGCGATCCGACCAATCAGATGAAAGGAGCGTTTCAGCTCCGCCCACAAGTGCGAATGAAATATTGAAGCCATAAGCCGTTTTTTAAACCCAAAACGACAAAATGAGAAATCAAGTCAAAAACTCATTTTCCGTTTGTTAACCTAGATGGAATAACGAATAAACGAGCCATTTTTCCATTTCTCGTTATTTAATTCATGTTCTCTCACTTGAATCCTCTTGAGTTTTTCGTTTTCTGTTTTTTAATTTGAAACAGATTTGGAATGGACGGAAGATACCCTGATTCAGGAGGGCAGCCTGCTCTCCTGTGTTGTGTCGAATCACAACACAGGAACCGCTGGCCCAATCAGAACTCGTCACGTATTTCTGAAGGAGAGGCTTCTTAGAACAAGGACGTCATCAGCCCGTTTTTGTGACAGTGAAAACAGCAGTATACAGATCGGTGAATTGTGTGAAAAATAATGAACACATGTTATATTGCACATTGTTAACACAATCAAAGCTACAAAAAAGCGCGTAATACGGGACCTTTAATAACTTTTTAACCATAAGGCCAATCAACAAAATTATGTTTTCCTCTGATTTCTGAACTCATGCAGATTCGATTGCACCCTATGAAGTCATTTTCCTTCATAGAAATATGGCCGGCATTTAAATTTTTTTGAAAAAAGTACTTTTTAGAACTCGTCCGAGACGGTTTGTCCAATTCACATGAAAATTGAACCAGATCATCTTCAGTCAGTGCTGACCAAAAGTTATGCAACTCAAATTGATTCATCAAACCGTTTTCGATAAATGCTCAAACTAATTTTACGTAGCACTTACAAAAACAGTTGTAAGGGTGTATCTCTGAAAAACGATTTATCGTATTCAGACCAAACCTGGTAAATGTCATAATAAGCATGACCCGAGGCTACTTGCTGCGTTTCGGCGCAGCGCCGCCTACTGGTCTGGAGATATGAAAAATGGCTATTTTTGCTTATAACTTCTAAACATTTTGTCCAAAAATCATAATTGGTCTTGTTAGATTCAGGGTAACATGTTGAATCGACTGATATCCAATTTTACCATTTCGGCCATTTTGAATTATGTGCTAAAATGCTGTATTTTCAGAACGTATCAACGTATTGTTACGAAACATGGTATGGGTCATCAGCACAATGTCCTGAAGGAGCGTGAGAAGTTCCGAAACAGCGCCACCTAGTGGTGATCATCTTTTTTTTAAATGCTTATAACTTTGAGTGTGGTTGACTTATTTTCACGAGACTCATCAAATTAGACTCCTGAAACCTTTCTGAGTCCTACGATACCAAACATGCTAGGTTTTGTCTTACGGTTTGTGTAGCGTTGTGATTTAGCGCTTAAAAACCATTTGGCTATATCTTCGAAACCGCTTGTCTGATCGAGACAAAACCACCATCAGAAGTTTGGAAACATAGGTCGATAGCAAAACACCAATGCCCAAATGTGAAAATATTGATAGTAAGGGGTAGTAAAATTAATTCAATGTCAAGAGTCAGTAATTTGTTACGTGTTTTTTCATATAAATGTCTATAACTTTGAAACTGAATTTGAATTGAGATATTTTCACCAATATTGACACACATATGTATGGGCTCACTCTGAGGACACATAAAAAAAAAAATTGTGGGACTGAGCCTGAAACAAAACATGAAATTCCCATTGATTTCAATGCAGTTTTCTGAAATAGAATGCTACACTAAACAAATGCATTGGTGTAATATTACGAAACTCAGAATGTGCCAACAACACCATCCCCTGAAGGTACTCAAAATATTTTGAAACAGCGCCACCTAGTGATATAGCAATAGTAATAACAAAATTATCAAAAAGGCTAATAACTTTTGAATAAATCTGGCTATTGAAATGCCGCTGGTCTTAATAGATTCCTTGGGTCAAGCCGAGAAAATCAACCGTTGGTCCGATTTTCACCAAAATTGAATCATATCATCTTCAGACTGAGCCACCTAACAGATATGGACTTCATGTCGATATACGAAACAGTTCTCATTTAGCGCATCAACGAATTTGCTGGAAGGATGCCAAAATGCATTTGAGGCTGTATCTCAGCAAAGCTTTGACATTTTTGCACCAAACATTGTATGTGTCATTGTCACCTCACACTGACCATTCCAAACTAATTTGGTAACAGCGCCACCTATTGGTTACACGTGATAAGCCAATAAATCCTATTACTATTTGTTGTGTTTATTGTTTTCAAGCCATTTTGCCTAAAATAATCTTAAAACGGTTTTAATTACTCATTCCTGCCGTTCGTCTGAAGCTTGCTTCTGTAGTGCTTGGCCCCATTATTGCTGCTTGCAGCTATATTTCTTTATTGATTCGGACGAGGCAACTTTTTCACTGAGACAGCAATATTATGGATAGAGGAATCATAGTTTAACCAAAACAGTGATATGAGGTTAAAACCAATTCACAAGAAGTTCATTGATTTGTGTGGATTACTGTGTTTTTATCAGCTGCTGGGACTCTCATTCTGACAGCACCCATGGAAGTTTTCAAAAGTTATCAAGAGTATGTGGCAAGTCTACTGTAGTGTGGTGAGCCATGGGGTTTTTTAGCTGGTGAGGAAAAAGCCACAATTCAAAGATTTGCCAAAATATACAGGCAGACAAGAGGGTGAAATAAGGGTAAACAGAGCACCAATACTGACTCCTAATACAAACCCTGTCCCACATTTATATAGTTTTTGTAACCTGAGACACCTACAGTAAAGCTAACTCACATTTATCGACATGCATATTGATCTTGAGAGGTGACATTTTACTTTTTGATGACACATTTGCCTTGCAGTGTTTGACTGAATATGTAATTTGTGGTGAGTGGTGCCCACACACTCTCTTTTGGACAGTCAACCCACTCTTTTTTGCTCATTCTTGTATGTCTCATATCTACTAAAAGACCACGGTCTGTCTGGGGACTTCCACACGAGGTAAAAATTAAAGGAAATGGATGAACTTTTAGCTACAAGCTAACACTGACGCTAACTCCTACATTTTAACATTTAGCATATAACAGAGGATGCTGAGGTCACACTAGCAGATGAGCATCAGGAGGTCAAGGGCAACATGCATTTCTCTTCCCACACACACACTCTGACTATAAAAGACAGCGAGAGACAGATCTGGGAGGCATGCACATGATTTGAATGATCTGTTTAGTTTTTCCCTTCACTGATAATGGAACAAAACAGGTTGCAGAAATGTTATGAACAGTTCTAAGAATTTTCATACATTCATTTTCTCGGTATATATGAGGTATTCATTATGTTTTATTCATATATGGCCATGTGTACTGAAAAAAAAAAAAAAAAAAAAAAAAAAACTTAAAACCTACTTAAATTAATAATTTCTTAACGAATACCTCTGGTTTTATATATAGTATACTTTTTGTCTACACAGAAATATAAGAAAACATACATAGAAAACATAGAAAAAATAATGTTTATAAAAAAAGAAATTTTCACATTTTTGCGTAAATTCTTTTGTATATGAATTTTCAACCTGGTCTCATTGTTTATTTGTAGATATTCACATGTAAAATTTACAGGTATACATTATTATTATTATTGTATATTGTGTAGATGCTGAAATCTATAAAACATACATACTAACAGCATCTAAGGGTGTACTCACACTAGCCAGTTTGAACCGTGCCCGAGTGCGTTTGACCACCAAAGCGCGGTTCGTTTGACTAGTGTGAGTGCTCCAAACCGTGCCCGGGCGCGGCTCGATTAGCTGGCCCTGGCCCGCTTGGAAGAGGTGGGCCAGGGCACGGTTCAGTTGGACTCGGGCGCGGTTCGCATGCAGTGTGAGCGCTAACCGTGCTGGAGCACGGAAAAGGACGCGTTGCGTCACGACTTTGCGACGCTCCAAAACCAACATGGCAGGGAAATGGTCGCTTTGGTCTACGGCAGAGGTGCAAAACACATAAAAACTGCAAAGTCCTTGCTGCACTTCAGCTGGTACCTTGCAAACATCCTCATACGAGCAGCACGATTACGTGAAAATTTTCGCACCACTAAGGCGACACATCTGTTTAACAACAGGCTGTGAGAGGGCTGTGGACCAAACGACACAAAATTATCCACAAAGAAAACAGAGCGATGGACTCCATTGTGTTCAGAGAGCGCCGCTCTTCCTGTTTATCCCGAAACCGTCGCACCATAATGACGTAAGCGTGCTCCGGCACGAATGCTGAAACCCTATAGACCCCTTTTGCGCGGACGTCACAGGTACGTCACGGCGCTAGCTGGAGGCAAAACAAACGGAAAAATGGAGGCGGCTAATACAAACCAACACAGGGTCGGCTACTCAAGGAGCTTAAAATGTCGTCTTGTTGTGTTGTTGGTTGCCAGAATTGACGGAGAACATTTTATATACATTGTTGTGATTAATTGTGACTGGAATTTAGAGCATGGTAAGAAAGAATAAATACAGAAAGTTTATAATTATTTTCAAGTCTTCAGAATTTTTATTTCTAGATAATATTTACATTTTACTGTAATGTCACTCTTTATTTAATCTAAGGATTTATACACCCTCAGTTTATCTTTACTATACACGCTCGGTTTCTCTATCAAGTAAGTGTAGATGTCAGGCCACTCAATCGGAGGTAATCCTGTCAGATCGTACTCTGGCCCGTGCCTAGTGTGAGTACACCCTAAAACAAAAGCATTGTTATATATTTATTAGAGTAATAGAAACATAAATATTACATTTTTGAATGCAAAGTTTTAGGCCTTTATTTATAATTTATATATTTTAATTGATTTTTTTTTCATCCATTTGGATTACACTGTTTTATCATAAAATGTATTGTGATGCATATTTACATATTAAGGTATTAAAACACTTTTCAATAAGTACAGCAAAGATAATTTGAGTTAAATTATATAAATAATCCTTCTACACTGATAAAAATTATTTTGTAGTGAAGTAATACTACATGTAAACAAATGTATAATAATAATAATATTAAATAATAATAATAATAATATAAAATAAAGTAATTCTATTTTAGTATTCAAATTAAGCTTAGAAATTAAAGTTGGAACTTATAAGTGTATTTTACTTGGAACAGTTTGTTATTTTTACAAGGATTCTTTAAGTAAATATCAAAGATATAATCCCATATTTCCCATCATGCATTGGGGCACGAATAATTAAAAATAATTAAAATGTTAATGTTTTCAAGTTGTATTTACACTGTTTTACGGTAAATTTAGTAACTTACTGTTTTGTGACATCTGGAGATTATTGTAACGGAAACAGGTCAATTTAGCTCAAAGGGAATAATTTGATATTTTAAAGGGAATTTGAACAGAATCACTGTTTCGCGGCTGATCACTGAGACGCCCTGTGATTCACTGAACAAGACGTTTAACATCAAATCTGCGCTGGATATTAATATCCAAAGTATAGTGACAACACTATCAATTAGCACAGTAACAAGATCGGCAGTTTAAGACATTATCTTGTAAGCACAAAACACAAGATACTTCTCTTTTCAATATGAATAAGGCTTTATTAGATAAATCTAAGACATATAAACTAATCTAACACATAAACGCACGCACTCACACATTCACATAAGTTGCAGGAAGATCCAAAGTTAGGAAAAGATGAGTTTAAGATAATGGAAATATGGAATCCCAAAAATTTACAGCAATACGTTAAATTGCATAGACATGAACAACCATCAATCACGCTCGCATTGAGTTCCTCAATGGGGTTAAAATTATATTAGATACACCAGCACAAATGTCTGAGGGTATATTGCCTTGGTTTCCTGTGAAAGGGAGTCCCGTTGAAAGGGGTATCCCGGTGTCGCTGATTGGCTGTTCAGTAAGTTCAGTAGTCGCTGAAGTGACATCTTGGGAAGCCCGTGGTTGTTGGGCGTTGGCTGAAGATGGAGTTGTGTGGCTGGTTGGAGTTGAAACGCGCAGACGAGGTCGACGTTACAAAACTTAACTCAGAACACGAAACTCTCAAACGGAAAAGAAAAGAAATAAAGTTTGACGAGACTAGGTTGTGTTCCTTCTCATCGTGGCTAAGTAGCAGCAGGCAGGCCGAAGCACACTGCAACCACGCTCAAAGAATAGTGATGACAAACAGCATGGCTAATAGCAGAAGCACAGCCAGAGACTAAAAGCCGACATGACTGATAGCAAAAGCAAGGCTAGAACTAAAAGCAAAGATTTTATGGTGTCCTAAGTATTTAAACTGGCCTGTTGGCCACACCTCAAATGTTGTCTTGACCAATCAGATATTGTCTTGGCTCGGGGGGTATCATAAATCATATGTTTATCTTACCAAGCATGTGGTCCGAATTTTCCCACTCTTGCAGGGTCTAATTTTGGACATGATTCCTATAACCGAATATGATAAATTTGACCAATAATTGATTGTCAGGACAATATCAAGCAAGCTGATTCGATTATATCAATACTAGACATGACTATGTATCCTATATTTATCAAAAGACATACACAATAAGTGATTATACATGATAGTCGAATGTAAATGAATATGAATATGGAGTTAAGCGATGGAATGATATTCATTTAGAAGTCATTTTGGAGTTCATTTTGGTCCATATATATGTACAAAAGACAGTTTCTCTGTCATTCTATGACATATTGATGTTCTTTGAAGACAGAGGTTTCAAAACCCTTTTGAAAACAAATTTGACAATCTCTTCTGCGAATTAAAATTGTCAATAATTTCTCTAGTGGTGTTAATGTTGAAAGCTGTTTTGTGAAAAAGTTGATTGGTCATCTTGCTTGGTTCTTGTGGCACTAGAACTGATTTATGACTTCCTGAGGTATTCGGCTCCATGTTTCAAACAAAGCTTTGATAGACTCTTTAATTTGTCTGGTTCGACTCATTTCTGTTACATGTTTCTACTCTAAATGACCCAATCATACTAAAACACGATTCACTGATTGTTACAGTCATTGTGTATAGTGTACCAAGTATCAAAGTCTCTGTGCTCATTTGCTGGACATAATATCTTAAAGGGACAACAATCTGTTTGTTTTAACTTCTGTGATGTCCCCGATGCGCGGGGCGGGTCAAGAAATTTTACTCTATTTGCAGGGCCAGCTGGGGCGGGCCAAATAATTTCATAAAAGTGGGAAAAAACCCAGAACCGCGCATCACTAGTACACATGGAGCAACTTTTTACTCCTGTGTGCACCAAACCTGTTTTGAGTTTCTGCTGATTAAGTTATGTAAGTGCTGTTTGACATTTGTTTTTTTATTTTTTAGGCTTTCTGACCCTAAGACTCAACTTACCTTTGCTATTCTACAGCTTCGATCTTTGGGGCACTTAAAGCCAAAGCTTAAAGCACACTTTCTAACTTGTGAAGCTCAATTGTCTGTTGCTGCACATCAGAACTGTATTCTTTGGTTTTACTCATTGTGAAGGAAATTTGGCTTTGTAAATTTTTTGTTTAGTTTTTTTTTTTCTTTTTATCTACCCACGCCTTGTCACTGAGAACAGTATAGCTGTCCACTCAGCTGGAAACCTCACAGAGATCTGCAAATGTGACTGAAAAAGCAGATAACATAATAGCAGGCATCTCAACCAGCGCACCCACTGTAAAACATTAGCTGAACATTTTGCCATTTCAAGCACTGGTGGTGGTACTACAAGAATATTCCGGCTTTTAAAAGCAAGACCCGGGTGGTTAGGGAGCTGAGAAGCCTCTTCACTTCTTATTAGCGTTGCCGTGGAAACCAGGCATGAAAAGGGGGCTGATAAGCACAGGGGTGGAAGAATAGAAGACAAGTGTGACAGTTTGTCTGGATTCAACTTAGAACATTCCAAATATTTACAGTTCAAAAGCAAACCACTTCGGTTAATCACAGTAACGTTCTCCATTGTTTAATGTTAATCTGAATTCATTCATTTGTATGTATGCAATATATTCAATAAAACATTAAATCACATTTTTAATAATCAACAGTAATAACTCAACAGTAGCTTGAAGCAACCAGCAATTAACTACACATATTTGAAAGTAGTGAAGGTACTAGAGGACTTGTTACTAAGTTGAGTATAGTATTTTTTTGTGGAAAAAGAAGTGCACATAATTATAGTAAATATACACTTTTAGGTAAATTTATTTCAAATTGAATTAATTATGATATTTATAAGGAATTCTGACAGAATCACTGTTTTACGGCTGATTAACTGTATCGGTCAGCAGTCAGTTGAGAAAGCTGTATAGCATGAAGTCTGCAACGTATATTAATATCCGAAATATAGTGAAAATACTATTAGCATGGTAAGAAGATCAATAGCTTAAGACATTAATTTGTAAGCACAAAACACAAATATACTTCTCTTTTCAAACAAACAATAATTTATTGTCTAAAGACAAACAAACACATAAACACACACACTCACACATTCACACAAGTTGTAGAAAGAGAGAAAGTGAGGAAAGAATTAGTTTAGGAGATTGAAAATACACAGCAAAATCCCCAGTGTTAATTTAACACTCTTGAGTGTGGACTCATATAAACACTTAAGCAGTGTTAAAAGTAACACTGAAGCAGAGTTGAAGTTAATGAGATAATTAAGAAGTTAATTGAGTTATGATTGACCATTATTGAAGACACCTGATGTTAACAAGCAGAATCACCAAACGAGAAAATCACAATTTGTGTATCACCATTATAGTGTTCAATGTTTGCTTTAGTTGGGATCTTGACCCTTCAGTTATTATATTTAGATTTTATGTGGCTGTGGTGACTGAATTATATCATACAGACAGACCACAGCAAAGGCAATCATGTGTGCCATTGATTGTAATTTGAGCTATTTGTTATAGAGTGACCTGAATGCCTGAGTTTAAGTTTCTTTACTGCATACATAAATTAAGTGAAAAAGAAAAGTAAGCAACCCAGCATTTCTGACATAGTATGACATGTTTTTAATAGTTAGTTCTACGTAAAAAAGTAATCGTTTGCTTGGACACACAGACATCAGGAATCAGCGTGAGCATCACAACAACGTTGACCATCAAAAAAGCATGTTGTAGCCAATAAAAACTCATCCATGGCTCCCATCATGCATTGCGGCATGAATAAATTATTAGCTGAACTGTCTTTTTAACTTTTTATTCTAACTATATTTTATTTTTGCTGTTTTTATGTTCATTTTGTATCTAGTTTTGTGATGTTCAGAGTTGGTCTGTTTATCTGAATATGTTGTTTGTCACCGTTGTTGAGATTCATACGTTGATTATTGTTATCTGTGTGTGCCTAAAATAAGAATTCTTTAATAAAAAAAAAAAATCAGAATCACTTGCAAGGGATACCTACAAAATGTATAGAAAATACAGATTTTTTCATTGTGGAATCAAAGCTGTGACAATCAATAATGGAAGTTTTACTTTGAGAAAAGACTGTAAAGGAGTTGAGTGATTCATGTCAAACAACGATTACATTAAAACATAATCATCAACATGCAATGATTTTTGCTCTTGGTTTGACAAACAAACTTTAAAAGTAAAAAGTTACAAGCCAAGATCCCAGCTAAAGCAAACACTGAACACTATAATGGTGATACACAAATTGTGATTTTTCTCGTTTGTGATTCTGCTTGTTAACATCAGGTGTCTTCAATAATGCTTAATCATAACTCAATTAACTTCTTAATTATCTCATTAACTTCAACTCTGCTTCAGTGTTACTTTTAACACTGCTTCAGTGTTTATATGAGTCCACACTCAGAGTGTTAAATTAACACTGGGGATTTTGCTGTGTATGTGAAATCCCCAGTTTATAGCAATATATGATGTTTTATTAATAAGGTTCAGGAGGAGCATGATCAGATAATCAGTCTGGCCAAGCTGGAGCTCGTCAGCTAATCAGCTTAACAAGCACAATACGGGTGTATACAGCTAATTTCCCTCTCTTCCATGATAGTCTTCCAGCATCCCGCCTCCACCCGTATACCTTACTCTTAGAGGGCTTTTACACTGGGCTCGTTTGCTGCGGCACGAGCACGATAGTTCCCGGCGCCGCTCGCAGCGTTGGTCTGCTTTCACACTCAATAGTTTTATTGAACCCAGGCGCGTTTGCAGTCAGCTTACGTCATCGCAATCGCACACGGAAAACACATGGAGAACACAATGCAACTGAGCATAGTTGTTATTTTGGTGTTATTATGCACAGTATAATAATTAATTTTAATTATTTTAATTATTTCATTTTAATTAATTTAATTTTGACTTTTAGGAGTGTGTGGAATCAATTCTCTCGTGTGTTGAGGAAACAATGATATCGACAGTGTTACACATGCACGGTATACTTTACTTCCTGAACAAGTGCGCACCCAAGTCTGTGTTGCTTGCACATTCAAGCGAACCGCGCCACAGTTCGGGTGCAACCGAACTCAGACCACCTTCTCCAGGTAGTCTCGAGTTCGGTACCCCAGTCTGCACCAGGGTCCAATGACAGCATTCACATTAGTGATTTTTCATGTGAACCGTGCCCCGTTCCGCACTAAACTGCCAGTGTGAAAGCTCTCTTAATCTAATTTCATCCCATTCTTGGGAATTTAACATGGACGTTTTTATAGAGACAAACAGATATTGTTTTTTTTCCTTGTAACAAATCACAAATCTAGGAGACAGACAGACAGTCCGCAACAGTTTTAAAATAAAAAAGATGCATTTTAAACCAAAATACTTGCAGTCTTATTGCATTGATTTTTAATGTTTGTTCTCCTAGCCCACAACTGTCCTCCTACAGTTTTTGCCTGCTTATCTGTAAAACATATCTCTAAGGATTGAAAGTCAGTGGATTCTATTTCGGTGTTTGTCTTTCTTCTCTGTTCTCAATAGAGCTAACACTCTCTTGACATGTGAACTCTCTATTTTTGGCTCATCTTCTCAGGCAGAGAGAAAGTTTAGTAATTACACTGTTCTTCAAACTGCAGGTCATATATAGCATATATATCTAAAAGCTTGTTAAAACAACTTGCTTTAAGGATTTATATGCAATTACTGCAACAGAGCAATACAAAAACAGATTTACATGAGACACTTTTCACTCTTAAATATAAAGGTGCTTCAAAAGGTTCTTCACAGCGATGCCATAGAAGAAACATTTTTGGTTCAAAGAACAATTCAGTCCAAGGTTCTTCAAAGAACCATCTCTTTATTAACTTTTTATAATCTGAAGAGCCGTCTTCCTCCAAAAAGAACTTTTTGTAAAAAAAAAAAAAAAAAGAAAGGTTCTTCAGATGTTAAAAGTTCTTAATGGAACAAAGGTTATTCTATGGAATTGTGAAGCACCTTTATTTTTAATAAAGCCTTCTTTATATGTGTCATGTAAATGCCTTTGACTCCATTTGTTTCTTAAACAAAACACAACTAACACAACTAGATTTTAGCTCGTTATCCCAGTTTCCCAGAAACTATCCCAGAAAAGCGAGTATTGCAAACAGCACAGTCCCTTGCTGATACATGCATTAGAAAATACATCCAAAGAGACTTAAACCTTCAAACCATTGCCTTTAGAAAACTGAGTTAGGTAGACTGCTTACAAAAGCACAAATATGGAAGTCCCCAGGTGCTAGCTCTGAACATTACGGAATTCAAGTAAAGATAAATTATACATACAACTTTGATTAAATCAACACAGCCTGAGGAAAAAGGTAGAATAACCCCAGAGTTTATCTCACTTTCCCTCAACAGCTACCTTGCAGAATAAGACTGAATGTGGAGCATTGCACTCATATTGCATTAGAAAATCATGTGCCATGGGCAGAAACCTGAGATTTGGATCTGAACTTGATTGTGATTCAGTACATTCAAAATTGAACACTACGTCATTTCAGATGATGGTGGTTTAAAGATGACTTCAGTGGTTGAACGGCAGCTGAAAATCTTCTAAAGTTCTCATATTCATATTAAAGTTGTCCTTATGTTCATATTATACACATCAACATCTATGAAAAGGCAAAATTTTACATTTGTTAGAAGATGTCATGTAGGAATATCTACAAAACCATACAGTGCATCATAACACTTGATATTTCAAATCAGAATCATGGGTTCACTTCATTCATTCATTTGCAAATCCTAGATTTATTTGCATCCCACATGAAGAATGAAACATATAAAAAGGCTTCAGTACAGAGTGCACCATTACTATTTGCTTGATGTATGCAGTCTCAAACAAGGCTTTGAATAACATCATAAATCTCTGAATATTCACATAACATATTAACTGGCCCTCCAGACTATTTCATCTCTGACTGAACTCCTGTTCTGTGGCAGTAATCTATAGTTGAATAGAACTCAGTGTGTAATGCCAACCATCTGAGGATTATGACTGCAAATCCCCCTTCTGCTTAATTAAGAGTGGTACCAGTTAGACGTGAGAGCATTAGACAGCTTAATGTATTTTGACCTTTTTCAAAAATTAGGAAGTAGTTCATCCCAAAAAATAAAAAAAATAAAGCATCTGTCGTCATTTGTTTACCGTCATGCTGTTCTCATTTGACTTTGAAAGGCTTAGTGATATGGAAATGCAGTAAAAAAATATACAAAAATTATTTTATTTTATTTTATTTTTACAGGTGCCTCAAATAAAAGAAAGATTATTAACTAGCCTTGCTAAGTCTGGCAAATACAGACAATAGTTTCCCCCAGATGTTTCAGAAAACCAGCCAGTCAGAATATAACCTGTGATTTCAACCAGTACTTGCCAATTTTGAGTGCAGTCTGCATCAGACGGTCAGTAAAGGAGTGGGAATGCCACCTGAGGCTGAGGCATAATAACATTTCCTCATTTACATTCAAATGCCATTTTATGGGGACAAGCTTACAGCTTTAGATAACAAATCATAAAAAAATTCATCTCAGAAGCTTCATTCATTACCCCACAGTTGTCCAATGGTGCAATAAACAGCAAGATGAATAATGATATCTGTCTTATTAACTTGTACAAAAAAGCAGCAGCATCCCATTATTACAAACTCAAGAGCAGATCACAAAGAGAATGTAAGACTGACACACAGATCATGTCTTGATTACCTTGTTGTCAATCTCATTACATTCTATTGCAAATTATCCTTCTTTGATCTTGCAAGAAAGTTTAGTTTCCAAATGAATTCTAGAAGGCAATACATAATTGTATAGAGATTGTTAAAGTGTAAAGTGCAAACTAAGAACCAAGATGGCGGCACGTCCACACGCAGCGGCTTCTTTCTGTCCCAACAGAACGGTGTTTTCGTGTTTTTTGTCTTGTGAGTCGCAGTGTTTTTGTACATCGTCATCGCATCTACCTGTCTGTAAGCGTGCATAGAGTCGCAAGTTTCTGCTTGATGTCGGCAGAACGCAACAGCTGTTCACAAACCAGTTCACAAACAGATTAAAGTGTGGCCGGAAGGATCGTCAGAGGATCTACAAGACTGCTTCAACACAACTGACTGGGACATGTTTGAGCAGGCTGCCACATGCAATAACACAACTGACCTCCAGGAGTACTCAGAGACTGTGTACTCAAGTGTATTGATGATGTAACAGTCACAAAAGCCATCACTGTCCGGGCCACTCAGAAGCCATGGATGACAGGGCAGGTCTACAGACTCCTGAAGACATGGAACGCTGCCTTCAGAGCTGGAGATGAGGTGGGCCTGAGAACAGCCAGGGACACTAAGAACCTGTGGCAGGGGATACAGACCATTACAGACTACAAGCCCCCACCACGGACCTGTGACAACAACATCTCTCTGCTGAACGAGCTGAACACCTTCTTCGCTCGCTTTGAGCAACAAAACAGCACCACTGCACAGAAGACTCCACCTCCTCCCAGTGACCAGGTGATGATGCTGACCCCAGACAGCGTGAGGAGATGCTTCAGTAGGATCAATGCCCCCAAAGCTCCGAGTCCTGACAACATCCCTGGGCGTGTACTGAAAGTCTGTGCAGCAGAACTCACTGATGTCTTCACAGACATTTTCAACATCTCACTAAGTCAGGCTGTTGTTCCCACATGTTTCAAAACTACCACCATCATTTCAGTTCCGAAGAAGCCATCTGCATCCTGCTTCAATGACTACCGTCCTGTTGCACTTACCCCATTCTCATGAAGTGCTCAACAGCTCATTTACAAACTTTTAGAAGGAGGGATCAACTGTATTTCTTCATATTACAATTACATATTATCAATAAAGACAAATCTCTGGAGATCTCACCAGAGGAGGATTAAACAACTCCACAAATAGCTTTACCAACTTCACGTATTACTAACTAGACTGGCTTTATTTCTGTTATTCATCTACAAAAGTTTTTATTGAGAATTAACAGAGGTTTAACCCCCTGGAGTCTAAGGGTATTTTTGGGGCCTGGAGAAGTGTTGTCATGCCCTGACATTTGTGCTTTTATAATAATATGTGAAATGCATGTATGTACATGATTGTGTTTTTGAGGAAAAAAAATAATGCGTGGTTAGTGAAAAACTAAAAATATTAAAACACTTGAAAAGGCCATAAAACATATAAAAAACAATGGTTCCCAGGATTTTTGAGAACTGGAGCTTGTAGCCTAGATTTTTTCTTTCTAAATTATGTGAAAATCATCTTGTTTACTCACTCACAGAAAACAATATATTGATTTAAAATTTCTAACACACTTTTTGTTGGTAAAAGTCATATGTGAGTAGGCGTCAACTACCATGAATATCATTGTGATTTACACCTGAGAAGACAAAGGCCTGCATAATGAGCTGCATAATGAGCCGCATAATGAGCTGCTCAGCTGTGACACTGAGTGAGGAGTTACAAGAAAGAATGTGAGAACAAAATAAAAGTATATAATTTTATGTTTGTAGTTTATTAAGAATATATTTAATTATCCCACAACATAATTTAATATCCAGTTGGGGGAGCAGTTAAACAGTTTATTAGAAACAATCAAAGCTAACTTTCAAACAAATTGTTTGGCATCACTACTTCAGTCACACAATCCTTCAGAAATCCTTTTAACAATCTTATTTTATACAAAAAAAAAAAAAAAAAAAAAACTGTTATTATTATTATCATTATTATTAACGTTGAAAAGAGCTGAGAAAATTTTTCTGGGTTTTTAGGGGGAATAAATTAAAAAAAAAACATTGTTTTTAAATTTGTTACATTTGTTATCTGTTGTTACATTTATATTATTTACATCAAGCTTTTGAATTGTATATTGTTATTGAAACTTCATAAAGTTTCACTTGAGTATACATTTAGTATTTAGTGCTTCATTCTTTTTTCTGAGGAAATCCATTTCTCAAATCCTCAACCACATCACATCTTTTTGGGGTGATTTATGTCTTATTCCTCTCATCGCAAAGCAAACAGTAAAATAAAAAAAAATTGAACAGTCTGACGGCTTTTTCTTCTGTGTGTGTGTATTCAAGCCGCGCGCTTCAGTTTGAATTTGAATAGCGCATTCGGCGCGGGGGCGTGGTCACATTAGATATAATGAAGGGAGACATGAAAAACAGACATCGCGTTGTTTTCATATGGATTACTTTTTCACAGAATATTTATTTTCGGCAGCACTTGTTTAGTTTAAAAATAGACATGTCAGGCTTTCTATAGATATTTCTCTCATGTCTTTTCGTTGAGTATTCACGGAGGTACAGTTCATTTTAATGACGTGTTTGTCAAAGAAGATCAGTACAGACAAAGGCTGCAGACAGCACACCTAGTTTGTTGTCTTTATTTTATAAGTGCACAAAGTTTTGTTGTTATTATATCTGTATCCAAAAAAAGTAGACCTTTTACAGATTCGATTGATGTATTGCTCTTATCTGTACGATTAAAACTGAAAGTGTAATTTAAGTTCTTTTCGGGGTTATCAGGAGAAAATGACTCAAAACGCATATATGCGTTAATCGACTCGAAAGGGTTAACTCTAATATGTTTCACCATAACAGTGATTAGTGTTTCCATTAGTTGCACTCTTAACTCTTATACTATCTTCTGTCATTTTTTTTTGGCTGCTTTGACGTTGTGTTTGTTAAATACATTTGCTGCATCAAAGAAAGCTAAAGTGAACTGAGGTCAGGTGATGGCGGTTATCTGTTGATGGTTTTATAATCATCATGAAACAGGCTGATTTGATTTTTTTTTTCAACCGTCAAAAAAAGACAAAATATATAATAAGAGTTAAGAGCCCAACTAATGAAAACACTAATCACTGTTATGGTGAAACACATTAGAGTTAAACCTCTGTTTATTCTCAATAAAAACTTTTGTAGATGTGTAACAGAAATAAAGTCAGTCTGGTTAGTAATAAGTGAAGCTGGTAAAGCTGTTTGTGGAGTTGTTCAATCATCCTCTGCTGAGATATTGAGCAATTTAATGTCTTCTTTTATCTTTAATTGATTTCATCTAAGGTTGTGGCTGAAGTCAGTTGTAGTTCTTGTGTTTCTGCTCATCTCTTTTTCTGTTCTGACACTATAAAGGTTGCACTCACATAAAGGTGCTCAGTATTGTTTAGTTTACTGATGCTAGCATGTTTATCTCACCTCTGATCATTTACTGCTTGCCTTTATCTATTGCCTGTGTTCGATTATTCGCTTGCCTTGCCCTCTGGACACTGTTTACTCATGTATGACCTATGCCTGTCTGACTATGCTATTTGTTTGATACGAAAGCTATAATTGTGTCCAACCTTGCCTACATGACCCTCATTGTCACATAAACACCAATCTGCTTAGTTTATATTTATATGTATGTAACTGTAGGCTTATATAATACATATTTTTAAACTGTATTGCATAACTGTTGCTGCCATAATAATGGCCAATTTCAAATATTTACTTGCTTTTCTTTTTGTTTTTAACAGCTATATATATATATATATATATATATATATATATATATATATATATATATATATATATATATATATATATATAATTCAAGATGGAATGCTCATACAAGTTCCATCTCGGGAGCTTGGTCCACCTTGCTAAACTCAAAGTTGATAATTCAAGATGACGTAATTTTTGTGTTCTGAAGTGGTGAACTTTAAACTTACAGATGTGGAATTTGAGAAGCAATTAAAATACCACACAACCTTTGTGTTAGTCAAATAAATAAATAAATAAGCATAAGTTATTTGGCCAGGGATTTGTATGCTGGTGGTGAGAAAACAATGCATCAAAACATCTGCTGTGTACAAACATCTGATAAATGTATTTTAAATGTTTGTGATTTAAAATGTAAAAGTTTTAAATCACAAACATTTAAAATACATTTTCTATATGTTTGAGCAAACACCTCATGGATGCATTACAGTTGAGCAAACATTCTAAAATAAATCTTCCAACTGAAAACATGCATCGAACAGACTTCTCAGCAGTGTATATGTGCTATCTGGGAGATTTTTTATGCAGATAGATAGATAGATAGATAGATAATGATAATCAACATCCACATTAACAATCTCAAAGTTATATTTGTGTTAGAGCAGCCTCTATTAATGTGTTTCGTGAAGTGCTTAGTCTTTGAGCAATTTTTCTACAGCACTCAGCAAGCAACACAAGAACAAGGCTTAGGATATCATCCGTCAACTCTCAGCTAGTGCTCTATTACAGAGTTTAGTTAAGGTCATTAATCCTGCTTATTTTTCATCAATTTGTCATTCATTCCATCACATACCCAGCCTAACCTCGCTGCGGGCACACACAGTTGTCTGGGGCATCATCCCAGTTAATTACAATGAGCACTATTTCATTATATATATAAAAAGAAGAAAATTGCTTTAGATGAAGTCTTGGGCATCAGAGGAACTCCTTGAGGTAACCTTAAATGGGCTAATTGCTTACCAGGTTGCAAAAAAAAAAAGAAAAAAGAACAAGATTTATTCAGTGGAAAGAGCTCCTGGGGTCACTTTGCAGCTCTATGTATGCAAGTGGCAGCGTTTGCAGACGTCACTGCATGGTCTTGTGTGCCACTCAGCCTGGCCTCAGGACTTTGAATGAAAATGTAAAGGCTTCTCTAATTATTGAACAAAAGTCTGCCTCCAAGTCTGCAGCCTCTTGATAAGTCTTCTTGACGTTTGCAGGGTTTGAGTCGACTTTTCTTTGGCAACACCTTGGAGACCTTAATTCAAAGGAAGAATAAATAATGGATATTTCAATTGTGCCTTTGCTGGATTGTTCCTTTGTTAAGTCTGACATAGAGATTACAAATTTTCACTCTGAAATTTCAGATTCATATTAAAACGTCTGTCAGCGGTTAATCATATAACTGTCAGACTGGCTAAATAAGTCTTCCATGGCACATGGTGTATGCATAAAGCAAATGTAAAAAGAAGCTCTGTTTCTTGTGAGTATAATTACACAGCAAAATCCCCAGTGTTAATTTAACACTCTGAGTGTGGACACATTTAAACACTGAAGCAGTGTTAAAAGTAACACTGAAGCAGAGTTAAAGTTAGTGAGATAATTAAGAAGTTAATTGAGTAATGATTGACCATTATTGAAGAAACCTGGGCTGTGTTCAGCCCAGACAAAACGTTGCACAACGTTTTTTTAAACAGAAACGGTGATGCGTTGAACACACTGTTCTGATGACACAAGAGTTGCAAATATGGCAGCTGAGAAAGCCATTCTTTGTGTTCTTTGTGTTTCTTACCTAATTCAGACTAAAACACATCTATTTAGCCCCAAATACTGACTTTATTTGTAGTTCATATGGTTTTAATACCCTGTATTTTCTTTCTCATTTTTAGGAAAAGCACTTAATTACCATTGTTTATTTCTATACCAAATGTCATACACTTGCAATGAAGCTAAAAATATAAACAACTATATTATTATGTTGATATCCTATATATTTACAATAAAACTTACGACAAACATGTCTTCTAATATCCTCAGTTGTTGTGTATACTGAGCTGCAACGAGTACATTTGTACATTATTTTCCTTGAAGCCATTGTGCGAGTTCACTTTAATACCGCATGCTTTATATACATGTTGCTGCTGATTGGACTGCAGTTCTGACACAACCACCAAACAAGAGAAAACTCATCTCAAACCCCGTTGCACACCGGTGAACATGCCCCTGATGTTAACAAGCCGAATCACCAACTGAGAAAAATCACAATTTGTGTGTCCCCATTATAGTGGTCAGTGTATGCTTTAGTTGGGATCTTGACCCTTCAGTTATTAACTTTGGGTTTTGTGAGGCTGTGGTAACAGAGTTATAACATACAGACAGACCTGAGCTAAAGCGATCACGCAGAGTGATCTGAATGCAGATTTCTTTACTGTGTGCAATAATTAGGTGAAAAAAAGTGATCCAGCATTTTTGCCATAATATGACATTGTTTTTAAAGTTAGTTCTACATAATGAAAAAGTTCTATAGCTTAGACACACAGACATCAAGAATGAGCGTGAGGATCACAACCATGGTGACCATCAAAAAAGCATGTTGTAGCCAATAAAAACTCATCCATGGCTCCCATCATGCATTGTGGCATGAATAAATTATGAGCTGAACTGTCTTTTTAACTTTTTATTCTAACTATATTTTATTTTTGCTGTTTTTATGTGATTTTTTTTGTATCTAGTTTTGTGATGTTCAGAGTAGATATGTTTATCTGAATATGCTGTTTGTCACCGTCGTTGAGATTCATACGCTGATTCTTGTAATCTGTGTGTGCCCTACATTAAAACTCTTTAATATAAAAAAATATTCAGAATCGCTTGCAAGAGATGCCTACAAGAAGTATAGAAAATACAAACTTTTTCAGTGTGGAATCAAAGCTGTTACAATCAATAATCTTAGAGAAGAGACTGTAACTGAGCTCAGTGATTAAGGTCAAACAACGATTGCATTAAAATATAATCATCAACACACAATTAATTTTGCTCTTGGCTTGACACACAAAATTTAAATTTAAAAAGTCACAAGCCAAGATCCCAACTAAAGCAAACACTGACCACTATGATGGTGACACATAAATTGTGATTTTTCTCGGTTGGTGATTCTGCTTGTTAACATCAGGTGTCTTCAATAATGGTCAATCATAACTAAATTAAATTCTTGATTAAAATCTCATTAACTTAAACTCTGATTCAGTGTTACTAGGGCTGGTAAGCAATTTACATTTTTAATCTAATTAATGACATGATGTGGTGATTAATTAATCGAACTAATCGAACATCAAATTTGGAGAAATTACTCTGAAAATATAAGGTCATTGTTGTGTAAAGCATCAAACAGGCATTATAAAAAGTAGGTTCAGCAATAAATATTTTGTTTGATAAAATTGATTACATATAGTCTACTCTTTTGGACCATGTGAGTAAATGATGACACAATTAATTTTTGTTTGGTTGAACTATAACTTTAATAATTAATTTTCTTAATTTTTTATTATTACTATGAAATTATTTATTTAATGAAATTATATTCTAAATAATAAACTAAAATTGCCAGTAGGTGGTGGTAAATGTCTTAATGATTAAGGCATCAAGTCATTTTTTCATTCATTTGATTCGTTCAACTATTAAACAATAGTGGTAAGGCAACTACTCAATGCTCAATACTGTTTATTACTTACTGTCAACTTTATAGAAAGGTTGGCAATGTCAAAATTCATCATATATTACAGTATACAGATTTTCATAAGTAGGGCTGGGTATTTTTTTTTTTTTTTAATTCTGGTTCTGATTTCATTTAAATGAGCTATTATTATGTTTATTGCTATTTTACCTTCACTAAATGTAGTGTTACTGGAAGGTAGTAAGTAATGATAGTCCTTCAATCAGCATGTGCTTCAAATTTGAAATTTTTACACTATCAATAACATTTTGCTTTTCAAGCAGGAAATAATCTGGTTGGCCAAATAGTCCCTTGAGGGCTAAGACACTTAAGACCCTAAATTAATTGTTCTTGGTTCCCAACCTTAATCATCACCATTAGACCGACCAGTGTGACATCAAAGAACCACAAGAGCTTTAGAAACTATGCGGCTACTTGTGCTTTTGAATCACTCTCGTGGTACTTTGATGTCATACACCGATTGGTAGGGCTGTAGTACTCGAGTCCGGACTCGAGACATTTTTCTGTCGTCTCGGACTTGTCTCGGACTCGTTGAATTTGCACTCGGACTTGGCCATTGGACTCGCCAAGTCTTCTAGTTGGTCTCGACCGAGTCCAGCAAAAAAATTAAATAAAAAATGTATCCTTCAAAACAAAACCACATTTGCATGATGTCGCGACTGAAAACGTGTGGAAAACGCTAGGCGCGCCGCGCTCCTTATTTCCAAAGCACTCTGTAGCCTGCACTTGCGCTCCAGTGGCGTCTGCTGTTGCTGGGCAACCATGACCCGCTCTCCATGATGACGCAGAAGTTTCAGCAAAGAATAAATGGAATTCCAGCACGTAAAATCACTTACTGCGACCTGAAAAGTTTAGATGTTTCTAATGTAATTTTCTACCTGTTAGATTGTGTTTTATTTACGTCTACACCTAGATAGCCTTTTTTTAATCAATAAACACGTATTAATGTATAGCCTTATGCAACAATTACATATGTAAATTTTAAAAACTTTATATATGACATTACATATTTACATTTTCATGTAACAGCCAGTATTTGTATCTGTAACAATCACAAAATTTTTCCTATCTGCATTCGGATACAACATCGTACAGTTACTTGATAAGACTGTTATGACTTTTTATATATTTTTTCGTAGTTATCACTGAACAAGTATGTCGTGTTAAACTGAAATAATTATTAATTTCTAAAATAATATTTATCATGCAAGCAGAGAGATGTCATGACAAACGTTTAGTGATCATTTGAACACGACTGAATCCATTCAATGCACACATTCTCATTACGCAGAACACTTTAAGCGAGTTTTAATGTTAATGAACTTCACTAAACAGATGTTTGTGTTCCACGCAAACCAGCAAAAGGTAAATATGCAAACATGTAGGACAAGTAGACAATGTATCCGTATCGAAGCTGATTATTAGCCTACTCTTGAGAGAGAACTGATTTGGTTTTTGAGAGACTGAGACGCGCAGCGCGGCTGTTTGATTAGTGAGCGCGCTGTGCTTATTCCATTCATTCGTATCATGGTAGCCTAAGCTTTCAATATTTGCCTTTTAAATATATACAAATAATATAACGTGTAGCTATGATGTATTATTATAGGTACAATTACTCTTGCAACGCTCTGATTTCTGAGAGATGCACAGAGAGGCGACAACAATGCGGTGTTTGATTTGCGATCTTTTCACTCAAAGTTTACATTCATTCACTTCTGGCGCTGATTCCCTGGCTCACCTGTTATCTAGCAAACACCAGACTCTGTCAGCTTCAGCCGAGTATTTAGGCAGAATTATTCCTTGAGCGTTATTCGTTTTTTAAGCCATTATCCGTGCCATTCCGAATAAGGTATTCGGCTTCAGGCACAACCCTAATTATTACATTACATATTTTATTTTTACATGCAACATAGATAAGGTCATATAGTAACAGCTCCACGCAATATTGTAATTCTAAAATTCACGTCGTACTTGCAAACACTTTGTATGCATTATGGTTAATGCATGCTGGAGTAGTCGATTGTTTCCGACAGAGCTCGACTAGTCTATGCAAGCACAAGCACAGTATGACAAAAATTTCGCTGTATTTATGTGCGCATGCCCAGTAGAGCCAACGTATCCATTCCAGCCTTGCTGCGCGCATTTGTCATATCCCGAGCTTTGCGTGTGTCTGTGAACTGTGCCAATTAGGCATAGTCATATACATTTTTGACCACAGATATAATGTCAACAAAAAATAAAGTACATAAAAATTATTTGACCTTAAAGTTCCAAACTTTGTTTGTTTATCCAAGTTTAGCTCCCAGGGTCGGATTGGGGGTAAAACCAGTACTCATTAGCAAGGCCCCAAAGGAAGAGAGGGCCCTTGAAAAGTATGAATCTAAAATATATATATTTTTTCCTGGATATTTTCATGGGTGGGGGCCATGGGGGCCCATCAGGACTGCCTATGCATAGGGCCCAGGATCTTATTTAACGCCCCTGTTAGCTTTAACCCTAATTATACACACTTGAACCTAATCAAGCTCTTACTAGACACACTAATCTTCCAGGTGTTTTAAGGCCAGTTGGAGCTAAACTTTTCAGGACATTGGCCATCCAGGATGTAGTTTGGAGACCCCTGTCCTACAGAGTTGTTACTTTGCACATGCTTTTTGATCATTACAAATAATAATGTAAAATGATTTTCTTAGAATAGGAGATATGCTTTCTCTCGCATCACAAACATTATCAGTAGTTAAGTATGTGGTCTTGAAGAGGACCCTTTTTTCTTTCATTTGGACTCGGTCTTGGACTTGGACTCGAAACTTTTGGACTTGGACTTGACTTGGACTCGAACCTCTTTGGACTCGGTCTTGACTCGGTCTCGACTAGTCCTGGACTTGGACTTGACTTGGACTCGACAAAGCCGGACTTGACTACAGCTCTAACGATTGGTCTGTGCAGCCCCACTTCAAATCCAACATGACCATGGCCAATGGTTCAATGCGCCAAATGGTACACCAAATTCATTTAAGACGTGGATTAAGAAATGAAATGCTGATGTGGGTTGCTCACGAATGAACAGTTCTGATAGACAACATTGTGTCTAAAATAACACAATATTAACTTCTCAGTGAAGTGTCTTATAAGGTGAGCATCACATTTGCACTCGTGTGATATTGCACTAAGCCTACTTCTCGTGTGATATTTCTTAACTATGTGGTGAAAATATGAGACAAAAATTCAAACAGGGCCATTTTGCCCCATATCTTGAATTTCAGGGATATTCTCTAGGCTCCATCACACAGTAAGTTGTTGCCCTGTCTCATATTAGTCATCAATCGACTGTATGAAATGGCAGATAATCCACATAGGTCTGGGGTGGGGCAAGTGCGCTAAATACGTTAATAACTTTAACATGTTATTTTTCTCCACAATTAATTAATCTAATTAACGCGTTAAATTACAAGCCCTATTTTTAATATAACTTCAACTGGATTCGTCCAAAAGAAGAAAGTCATATACTATTAGGATGCCTCGAGGATGAGTAAAACACAGCCTAATTTAAATTTTTGGGTTAACTAACCCTTTAATATTTTGTGTAACCTATAACCCTCTTCACACATAAGGGCTAATCCATAGCTAGATGTGCATTACATGATTTTAATGCATGAGGCAAAGAACCAACCGACATAAACCGTATTGCCTTCGTTGAAGCCAACAAAAATTTTATAATACACACCAGTTAAAGCTAGGTTAAAAAGTTAAAACTGTACTTTTTGAGTGAACTATCCTTGACAATTTGACTGGAAGGGTTGAACTAAGTAAATTTTTCATGAGTTTGGTTACAGATCATTAGATTTAGCGTTCTGACTGTACGTGTGTGCTACAGTTAACCACACATTAATTTAGAATGGTGATTGAACTGATGGTAATTATCTATACACTCATAGACAATATTTGCCGATATAACTAGATAACTAGATTACCTTTCCACTCCATCAGCTCTCTCTCTGTCTTTTTATACTGAATTGATACTAATATTGTAAATCTTCTTTTAGTCCTAATGTGTGTGTGTGTGTGTGGGGGGGGGTTCTTATGTTATTATGACAGTTATAACAGTTATTATGTATTTTAAACTATGTAGATAATAGTTTATAAAATATAAAATAAATAAAGTAGATTACCATTACCAGCTTCCCATTATTTAAGTACTTGTTTCACCACAGCCATTTTCTTCTGAATTATATTTTTGGTATTTTTTTTGTTTAAAGTTTCAGTTTAGTTCAGCATTTTCCTGAAAATAGCAATCACACATTAAAAAATAAAAATTAAATCATTTCCACACATTAATGTCACACTACTGAACATAAATGCTGTGTCAGGATCTGGTAAGGGAGGAACTCAGGTGCAGACAGGGATTCTCAAACAAAGGGTTTATTACAAAAAGGGGAAAACAAAACCCACGAGGGGGAAAACACGGAGCAAGGTAAAGACTAAATAACTAAAACAGGACTGGACTGACAAGATAAACAAGGACTCTAAATACTAACTATAAACACTCACGGTAATACAAGGACTTCAGCGGGTACAGCACAATCTCACACACACAATCACAATTGTAGAACTCAGTTGAGGTACAATCACAATGACAATGAACCGACGCAAGACAGAGCACACTAGGAGATCTAAATAGGGGTACTAATCAAGACACGACAGGTGTTACAGATGAGACAATCAAGACACGACTAGGTTAACAAGGGGGGGCGGGGCAAGGGAACGAGACAACACAAGCACATGGCCCAAAGACAAGGCCATGCGCTTGTACACAAAACATGGGTCTGTCATGATCCTGCCTCAAGACTAGGAAAAATCAAGGACACGAGGGCAGAATCATGACATGCTGGGGAACAGTGCTGTGAAAAAATAAAAAACCTTCCTGAATTATTATTATTGAGTACATCCAGTTCTAAAAATTGTCAGGTACATTTTTTATTTTTATTTTACAGTGATAAAAAGAAAAATAATGATGCAAATAGAGTTAACTTTTGCTGTGAAGCAGCTCTAAACAGTAAAAAGTGTCATTGTTCAGTTGAAATCAGTGTTGACTTAAGCAAAACAGTCGTGTCATCATCTGGCTTAGTTCAGTCCTCATCCAATAGTTTCATGGAGTCAGATCAATAATATTACTGAATATTATGTGATCACAAATAAGCAAGCCAAAAGTCAACAGTGGCAAGGAACACAAACACCATCAGGTGACAGAAAGAAAAAAGAAAAACCTTGGGAGAAAGTATGTTTAGTTTAGGGATCAGTTCCCTTCTGGCTAACAAATGAACATGGTGTGATTATGATTCAGGCTGCATCACAATTTACTGTGAAATATACAGGACTGTAGGCCTGCAAGTAGCTGGAGTTATTAATCTCAATTAAATACAATCTAAAATCAGGTTTGCATTTGTAGCTAACTGGAATGTGAGTGACGTTTAAAGCATTTCCAGAAATAAAGTATCACCAACATCTGTCAAGTGCCTTTTCACAGTCTCTCTTCTTCTCTCTCCTAAAGCTTCCTCTGTTGCAAAGAGGGGTACACTGTATGCTGAAAACTTTTTAATGGGTTGATGCTCTCCTAGAAACAAACCAAGCTAACAGAATTTAAAGGAACGTTCTCAAAATACTCAGTGTTTGTTCTTTCAACTTAATTTTGATTTAGAATTCAACATTCTAGGAACATTGATTTAAAACATTCCAAGAACAAAAATATTCAGTTTCCTTAATCAGTCCCTCCAGAAATCCCGTGATTTAATGCATAATCAGCCAAGTGTCGCATATTTATGCGGGGGTCGCATTTTTTCAAATACGACGCACTTTAGCCGCATAAATTGCCGATTTCAGGAAGCAAAATATGCGGAGGTAGCATGATTTCATAATAATAATAATTTTTGTTGCAAAAAAAGTCACATATATCTTAGCAGAAAGTTGAAAAATGTTGTGTTTACTTCACACAAGTAAATCGCCATTATTTTCCAATGGGAACCTTGTGAAGTGACGTAATTGCGCGACGTGAACATCATCTGTGAAGCCCGCGGTGAAACCAGGGTGAAGGACGCAAATCATTCTCATCTGCCAACAAAAATAAGCGCAAAAGACCGCGCGAAGCAGTTACCTGGTGTGTTACATGACAGTGGGGGCAAATTATTTTGAGAGAGGGATGAGGATGAGGATGGCGAATGATAGGCCAGTGTTAAAGGCTACACAGTTAGCTTTCATTTTCACAGTGGACTGTTGTAGTTGATGCACCTCTACAGTTGTAAGATTGTACTTTTTTGTTACAGAATAGTACCAAAACCTTACAGTTGTAAGTATATTAGTAGTATGTAAAATAATTTACGTTGCAGTAAGAGATTGCACTTTGCAATTCCTGTAAAACAGAAATTGTATATTTGTGTGTATATTTTATTTGTATTCATTTTTACAGAAGTTGTTGAATATTCCTTTTGTAAAGCTAGAGAACTTGTTTGACTCAATGTTTTGTAAGTTTGAGCCATGTGTTAATTAAGGTCTGAAATAAAACAGAATGAGAATTTAAATATTCTGTGATTTAGTATGCTTGCTTATCATAGGAAGTCATAAGAAATGACTCTTTACAGTAAGGTAGTAGCCTAGTGAGAACAGGGTGTTGGGGGGGGTCACCCTTTTTCTCTCTTTTTCATCAAACCGCAGTTTTTGCAAGTTCCCGCAATTTCATCGCATAAGATTGCAAAAATATCCAGCATATTCCATCGCATTTTTTAAGAAAACCTGCCGCAAAATCAAGGATTTTTGCCCGCAACAATCACAAAAATAATCAGCGTTTTTCTGGAGGGACTGCTTAATGTTAGTAGAATGTTATTTAAAGGTTAGTGTGATGTTCCTGAAACATTCTATCATTCAAACACCTGTTGTGAACAAGCACTGAAAGAAAGATAAGAACACAAACTACAACTTTCTTCAGCCATAGCCTTAGATGAACTGAAGATACTATACTTTAAATCTCTCAAGATCTTATTAAACAACTCCACAAACAGCATCACCAGCTTCAGTTATTACTGCCCAGATTGACTTTAATTCTTAGACGTCTACATAAGTTCTTATTAAAAAATTAACAGAGGTTTAGATGTTGACTTGAAATGTTTAATTTAAAGTCACCATCATGAAGATCAGCTTTTGCTTTATTTGGGCTCTTGACAAAACAAATAAAATTTCAGCAATGCATTCTGGGAGCCATGAATGTGTTTTGTGCTGGCATGAAGTATGTTACCATTGTTGTGATTCATATGCCGAATTTTGATGTCTGTGAGTGTATTAATGACTCAAAATACGTTTTAAACAAAAAGTCAATGATGATAGTATTTATTATACACTCCCAAGCATTAACATTAAGCATCTGAAATGTTACAAGTTGTTTATTTTTATATTGAATTATTGAAACCACTTTAATGCAGTAATTTGTCTGTCTCTAAAACATGCATGTTGAATTGCTTTGTCAACAGAGAAATGTTTCTTAAAAGAAGGTAAATCCACAAAACTCAAGGGTCAAGAGCCCAACTAAACCAAACACTAATCTATATGATGGTGACCTCAAACTAAACATTTTCAATAAGATGTCAACATCTAAACCTTTGTTAATTCTCAATAGCCGCAAATGAAAAGAACCTCATTGGCATTAAAGTTAAATTATTAAGTTAAATTACATAATAATAATAATAATAATAATAAATATATATATAAATTTAATCAGACAGACTCAGAAGTTTTTGCATCTGAAATCTTCACATGCGTTTCAGCATATCACTGAACTGCAGTTATATTGTATCTGTACTTCTTTATCCTGCAAATCTAGAGGTGCAATTTATTGTCCTGCAGTTATACTACTTTATACTGCAGTTGTACTTCAATGCACTGCAGTTATTTTTTGTATTATACAGGATTAGACAGAACAATGGTCAGATGAGACAAACTGATTTGTGTGAGGAGAACAAGGCAGGTGTCTTGGTGAGAGACCAGTGTCAGCTTACAAATAAACACGTTACCTAACAAAATGTAATCAGGCAATAGCAAAGCTAGTATTGTTTGCCTATGAGTATTGATACTTTCCAGTAACAGAAACAAAAAGCGCTGATCAGGTGTGTCACACTCGTTAATATCCAACTCTCATGTTACGTGATATTGCAGTTTCTCATCACCGCAGGAGAGAGAGAGATAAACAAGTTTTTGTTTCATTATGTTTGGGAAATGTGAGGCCATGGTCACAGCTGAGAAAATACTGCATACTGGGTCTTAGTGGAGAATGTGACCCCCACACTTGCTTTACTGCATCTGACTCTTGAGGCTTGCTGTCTGAACCCAGTATCACAACTACCTGTAAGTCACACTTTTTGATGCCATTTGTGTAAGACATTTTCACAGCATACAGGCAAGTTGTCTGCTTGGCCTATGCCATTCTGAGCAGACACATCAGGAAAACCTTACCTGCATGTGTTGTGTGGCATTATTAGTTTCCAGAGGAAGGACTTTATAAAGGTTTTGTATGGCCCCATTTTGATGACAATCAATAAAAAATAATCACAATAACAAATTGTATTACTGCATAAAAATTTATGAATTTTGCATCCGATAAATATCAAGGTAACCTGCAGTATTCCTCTCTCAGAGACTCCGTGAGGCCTGATGTATACGCTGGGAGAAGCAAGCACAAGTTTAGATCACATTAACTTCTGATCCTCCTTTTCCACATGGCGTCCATCACATCTGCATCTCCAGTCTGCAGTCCGGTAGAGGTGGTTAATAACAGCTGACCTTCACTGCTTCCGATCATCTTTACACTCAATCATTACTTGCAATGTCTCCCAAAGCCTTATAAACACACATGACAAATAAAAAAAAAAAATTAAATGCAGAAACAATGTCACTAAGCTGTAACTAGACTACATGGTTATAATGATTGCAAACTGAGGTTAACCTACAGTACCAGCTATGCCTTCTCATATGATAATATTTTTTCCCCCTTACATAACGTTATTGCTAATGTTTACCAGCTAGCTGCAGTGCTTTACAACAGCCTATACACATCTAGTTGTGTCTAAATAAATATGTTCACTGATTTAGTAGGTAGCAACTTGAGAAGTCTTGAAAGTGACATGACAAACAGCCAAGTATGGTGACCCATACTCAGAACCCTTGCTCTGCATTTAACCCATCCAAAGTGCACACAGCAGTGAACACACACCTGGAGCAGTAGGCAGCCATTTTATGCTGTGGCACCCCGGGCAGCAATTTGGGGTTTGGTGCCTTGCTCAAGGGCACCTCTGTCATGGTATTGCCGTCCTGAGACTCAAAACCAGGATGAGTCATACTATCTCTAACCCAGGCCCAGAAGATACTGTCCTTTTCTTATTAGGAAACCTGTGGACTCGATGTCCTTACATGCTGGAGTTAGTGTAACCTCCGCAAACACAATCATTTACCATGACAATGATGAATTGAAATAAAATAACTACCAAAAACACACTGACTCACGCCTGCTCAAAGCAGAGCACAGCACACGTCTCCCTCTCGTGACACAATATGACGCAATGTAAAAAAAAAAAAAAAAAAAAAAAAACGTTTTCTGAGACTGTCAAGGAAACCGCCACTTTTTCTTCTAAATCTATGCCCTCACATCTTGCAAAACATTGCAATAAGATTTTTTTTACCTGCAATATGTACTTTAAGATTTATCCCTCTCCACTTCTTTTCTTTTACATTTATACTTTGAGTATATGATATCAAATCCAGGGTGGCTAACGTTGCTTTTGTGGGCTGCTGTGGCATAATGGTTCGAGAATCTGGACTTATAACCCGAAGGTCGCAGGTTAGAGTCTCAGTGCCGGCAGGACTTGTAGGTGGGGGGAGTAAATGAACAGTGCTCTTCCACCCTCAATACCCATGGCTTAAGTGCCCTTGAGCAAGGCACTGAACCCCCAATTACTCCATGGGCACAGGAGCAAATAGCTGCCCAGTGTTCTGGGTGTGTGTTTATGCTGTGTGTGTGTTCCCTACCCTCTGCTGTGTGTTAAATGCAAGACACCAATTATGAGTATGGGTTACCAAACTTGGCAAATGTCACAACCTTTTTTCGACTTTCACTTTCTTTCCATCACTAAATGGTAAATCTGGGAGAAATAAGAAGGTATATTTCAGCTACAAATAAATTGCTGGATAAGCAATTCCACACACAGTGAGTGACATCCAACCCAAAATGACTGTAGTTTCACTCTGAAAGCTCTTCTTTCTTCTACTGTCAAAGATACAATTTTTTCTGACAGCGCATATCTCACTGAGCAGTTATCGTTTATAATGCTTTGGCAGTGAGAATGCTCTCAGCAGCTAATAACTGTAACCTTGGAGTTTTCCTCGGCCTTGAGTCGCAAAGAGTTTTCAAGCACTCTACCCATTTCTTACACTGTGCTTTATATTCAGTGCATGCCTTCATTGTGTTCAGAGGAGATTCAAAGGATGATGCAGGACATTTTCTAACTGAGAGTATTGGTGCTTTACCAGAATGGAACACCATTCTCTAAAATGTCTCTCTAAAATGTGAACTTAATAGGGATAGTTCACCCAAAAATTAAAATTCTGCCATTAATTACTCACCCTCAAGTTGTTCCCAACCCGTAAGGCAAATTAAATTATTTTTGATGCATTCCAAGAGCACTTAGACCCAGCGGTGTCAAAAGTATTGGCATTCATTACTCAAGTAGAAGTATAGATACTAGGGTTTAAAAAGACTTTTGTAGAAGTTGAAGTATCAACTCAAGGTTTTTATATATATATTTTATATATATATATTTTATATTATTTTATTTATATATTTATATATTATATTTTATATATTTTTATATATATATATTTTATTTATATATATATCTGGTGCTGCCCCTGGTTATAACGGCCCACATATTAAAAATGGTCGGGTTTAAATCGGGCTCGGGCTCATAATTACAGTAAACATGTCGGGCCGGGCCGGGCTCGGACACAACGTGCTCGGGTAGGGTCGGGCTTGATTTGTTGGGCCCGATCTAAGCTCTACTCAGAAGCTAGATGTTAACTGTATTTATTGAATGAACTAGAGATGTGCAATATGGACAAAAAAAACCATCACATTTTCTTTGATCAATTTTGCGATTTCCCACTTAAAACGTGTCTCCTCTCACTCAAAATGCGTCCTGTGTACTCACAACTCTCTCTATGATCATGTGTTAGATAATAATTATTTTCGCACGTTTTTATTTCTAGCCTTTTACCGCGTGCAGTGTAAACGCTCTGATCCGTTAACATGGGCTCGGAAAAAAGACGCATCACAGTGTGTGTGAACCTGGAGTTAGGCATATGCCCAGTCTGCTCTGTTCTGGCGCTAGGGGTGTTGCATTCTGATTTGATCTGATAGTATATTGCGGGAGGTCAGGGCCATGGAAAATCGTGTTATAAAGCTATTTAGAGATTGTGCACGCTCAAATTGTGATTTCTATGATGATTTCTATAAATTGCACAGCCCTAGAATGAACTGGTAATGAACAGAAAATAACTTGGACTGGCACCGCTCAACAAAACGGGACAACAGATCCAGGCAGAGCTCGGCAGTGGGTAGACAGTCAGGAGGGAACATGTTGACATCCATTCATGTATGTTTGAATTTGTTGTTCTGTAGCATATGCAGCAAAAATATAAATTGGTGATTTATTCTTAAACCAATCAGCGAGCTTGAATAGTGGAAGCATAGTTACAGTTTAATATTTATTTTTTGTTATTTAATTATATATATAAAATTATTTTCAGCATGTTATGACTTAGACATTTTAACATATATTAACAAAATGATTATTTATTTTAATAGTAATTGGCGGTACTGCTAGGGGGCCGCGGCCCACAGGTTAAAAACCACTGATATAGGCTATTATTACAAATGCCTACAAAGGGCGCCAAAGGCCTGATGATTGCTGTTGTAGCACTTACAGGATGATCAAATCCTTGTTTAATATTGACCAAATATTTAATTCAAATATCCACTCAATCTTAAATTTTTGGTCACCTTTTTACGATAGAAATGCTAGTCTCTATAAATTCTTCAACAAAAATGTAAATTTTTGTGCTTTTTGCTTTAAATGTTCAAATACACATAGTTATGTGTCAAAATGCCATCTTTGTGAGTGTCCTCATCAACACAGTCATTTGTGTCTTATATCAACGTTAATAGTTAGAGATAAAGCATGTGTAACAGTGTTTAAATGAATTGAATGTTTCAGGAACATCACACTAACCTTTAAATAACATTCTACTAACATTAAGAAAACTGGATATTTTTATGTTCTTGGAATGTAACAAATTAGTGTTACTAGAATGTTGAATTTTAAATCAAAATTAAGTTGAATGAACATTTGAGAAACAACAATGAATATTTGAAGAACGTTCTTGTAAAAAAATTCTGTTAGCTGGGACAGCATCATCTGAGTTATGTACCTAAACTACAGCATTACTTTGTAAGATATGGCTCATTCATTCTCCCCAGAGTGTGTCTGCGTGGTCTCCTGACATTTTTTTTTTTTTTTTTTTCGGGTATCATGTCGTGCTTGGCATCTGGCCTGACTTTGGGGCTCACAGTAGCTCCTTGGTTTGATGGAACATCCTGGTGGAAGGACTTGAATGTTTAGTGATCCCGGCTGTCAAGTCCACTAAAGGGCAGCTATTTTTCAGGCAGACCTCAGCCAGCATAGTTCTCTTAATAATTCATCAGGATCTGCCAGTTCCACACAACCTCTTGTTCTTCATCAGCCTGCCGCTCAAACACATGTAAGGAAAATGATTGCATTTACTGATGAATTTGAATTTATTTAGTAGAACTAAATACCACATGCCATGTAAATTTTGTGTAATTATAAATATTTTAACATAACAATAACATAACAATTTTTCACATAATATACATATACAGGTGCATCTCGATAAATTAGAATGTTGTGGAAAAGTTCACTTATTTGAGTAATTCAACTCAAATTGTGAAACTTGTGTATTAAATAAATTCAATGCACTCAAATTGAAGTAGTTTAAGTCTTTGGTTCAAAAATGTTGATGATTGTGGCTCACATTTAACAAAAAACCCACCAATCTCAACACAGCAAAATCTCCAGTGTTAATTTAACACTCTGAGTGTGGACTCATATCAACTCTGAAGCAGTGTTAAAAGTAACACTGAAGCAGAGTTGAAGTTAATGAGATAATTAAGAAGTTAATTGAGTTATGATTAAGCATTATTGAAGACACCTGATGTTAACAAGCAGAATCTTTTGGCATTATACGACGTTTTTGATAGTTAGTTCTACATAAAGAAAGAATCTGCATCACACTAAATTAGAATGTTGTGGTTCATTCTAGTTAATTTATTTCAGCAATTCAACTCAAATTGTGAACTTGTGTATTTAATAAATGAAATGCACACAAACTGAAGCAGTTAAAGTCTTTGGTTCTTTTAAATGTGATGATTTTGACTCACCAATTCACTATCTTAACCAATTAGAATATGGTGACATGCCAATCAGCTTATCAACACAAAACACCTTCAAAGGTTTCCTGATCCCTCAAAAGGGTCTCTCAGTTTGATTCACTAGGCTACTCAATCATGGGGAAGACTGCAGATCTGACAGTTGTCCAGAAGACAATCATTTAACCCCTTCACAAGGAGGGTAAGCCATCGCCAAAGAAGCTGGCTGTTCACAGAGTGCTGTATCCAAGCATTGTAACAGAGGAAAAGATGCACAACCAACTGTGAGAACCACAGCCTTATGAGGATTTTCAAGCAAAATCGATACAAGAATTTGAGTGAACTTCACTAGGAATTGACTGAGGCTTGAGTCAAGGCATCTGAGCCACCAGACACAGACATGTCAGGGAATTTGGCTACAGTTGTCGTATTCCGTATTATGTCGTAAGGAGAAGAACTGGACAATTGCCCAGTGGTCCAAAGACCTCTTTGCAGATGAGAGCAAGTTTTATATTTCATTTGAAAACCATGGAGGTGATCAGTTTGTGGCACTGTTGAGGTGGTATGGAAGCCCAGGTTTCTTTGACAGTGGCATCCAGCTCATCTGCATTTTTTGATCTCTTGTTTCTAATTTTACTCTTGACAATATCTCATAGATTCTCTTCTCCAAAATGTATTGTTAAATGGGTGCAGTAACTTTGGTTTTGAAAAAACACAATGGACTAACACCAGCAGATGACATTGCCCCCCAAATCATCACAGACTGTGGGAACTTAACACTGGACTTCAAACAACTTGGGCTATGCGCTTCTTCACCCTTCCGCCAGACTCTAGGACCTTGGTTTCCAAATGAAATATAAAACTTGCTCTCATCTGCAAAGAGGACTTTGGACAACTGGGCAACAGTCCAGTTTTTCTCCTTAGCCCAGATAAAATGCCTCGGACATTGTCTGTGGTTCAGCATTGGTTTAACAAGAGGAATGCAACAACAACTGTAGCCAAATTCCCTGACATGTCTGTGTGTGGTGGCTCATGATGCCTTGACCCAAGCCTCAGTCAAATTCACAATTTGAGTTGAATTACTGAAATAAATTAAGTAGAATGAACCACAACATTCTAATTTAGTGTAATGCACCTGTATGTACACACATTAATAAATTTAGATCTGGGTAAATTGAGCTTATTTTGTCTTCTGGGAAACATGTCAGTATCTTCTGTAGCTTCTGAAGGACAGTACTAAAAAAAGTACACATATTAATTCTGTTCAAAGGATTACACCCATGACTCCTACACTGAAAAAAGTAATAAGTAAATGTACTTAATTTTTATTTGGCAAGTTTTTGCACAAGCATTTTTCAAGTAAATTTAACACATTTGGAAATTAAGTAAATCTACTTAACTAAGTTAAGTAAAAAAAAAAAAAAAAAAAAAAAAAAATGAATAAGTACATTTTATTGAGTAAATTTTAATTAAACAATATTCAGTTAATGCATTTAGCAGACACTTTTATCCCAAGCGTCTTACAGTGCATTCAGGCTAACAATTTACACCTATCATGTGCTCCCGGGGAATCGAACCCCCAACCTTGTGCTTGCTAATGCAATGTTCTACCACTGAGCTACAGGAACACTTCAAGATCTTGTGAAAAATAAGTGCAAATTTCACTTACTTACTTTTTTATTTTGGAAAAGTTTTTACATTAATAAAAAACCCGAAACAGAGATTCTAGAAATTTCTAAATGCAAAATAGCTTTTTCAAAACAGTTTTATCAAATGAGGGTAAATAAGTCTGTCACTTCTGTCTCTTTAAACCAGTTTACAGCAAAGACAGCACGAAGGACTGGATGCACATGATAAATATTCTGCAATTAAGAAAACAGACAAAAGAAATAGCACTGTGAAACCCGATAAGTAAACTTTACTCAAACCGTTTGAGTAAACAGATTGTCTTGATTTAAACCATGTAAGTTTTAAAACTTTGCATTTAAGTAATTAATTGATTAACTAAGTGCTGATTGAGAATTAGTGATGAACAGCTGCTGTTAACAAACAGAATCACTGAAGAAAAGAGAAACACAAGAACTACTACAACTGACTTCAGACACAGCCTTAGATGAAATCAACTGAAATAAAATACATGAAATCTCTCAAGATCTGATTAAACAACAATTTTTCTGAGCTCTTGAGTTACAACAAACATGTTTTAGAAACACACGGTTATAACAGCCAGAGAAAAGACTAAGACAGAAGTCAGGGGTCAAGAGCCCAACTAAAGCAAAAACTGATCTCTAACATGGTTACTTCAAATGAAACAATAAATCAACATCTAAACCTTAGTTCATTCTCAATAAGATCTTCTGTAGACGTCTGACAGAAATAAAGTCAGTCTGGTTATTAATAAGTGGAGCTGGTGATGCTGTTTGTGGGGTTGTTTAATCAGATCTTGAGAGATTTCATGTATTTTATTTCAGTTGATTTCATCTAAGGCTGTGTCTGAAGTCTTTAAGAGTGAGAATTGGTCTAAAGCAGTGATCCTCAAATATTGCTCGCGAGATCCACTTTCCTGCAGAGTTTAGCTCCAACCCTAATCAAACAAAGCTACATATGATTTTCTAATGATCCTGAAGGCACAGATTAGCTTCCTCAGGTGTGTTTGATTAGGGTTAGCACTTTGCATCTTATCTGTCCACATGTGATATGCCTCAATCAAAAGAACATTGCCTTGAAATTGTGGGAGATGTCTTATATTAGGTGGAGGTGTTGCATCTTTATCACTCCTGTGTGTTGACTCCACGTTTCAACCTGAAATAGTAAATCACATTTGCTTTATCCGTAAATGACAAGCAGAGGTGAGGATTAGGGCACAAATAGAAGTGGGGATGAGTTGTTGGCTATTATCTGAGAAAGGCTCAGACAGTCTTAACCAGCCATGAAAATGAAATGGATTAAATGCAGCCACAAGAGTCAACATGATGAAAACAAATAATGCATCAAAGCCTGGTAAGCACTAGCCTGAAGGCAATGTATAAGAATAAGAAACTTTCCTTATGTTAGTGTAGTGAGGTATAATAACCGTAGAGGGTCTAATGGTCAGACAGTAAGGGGCCGTTCACACAGAATGTTTTTCATTCCACTGCTCTACTTTTCCATTGTTTGTCTATGTAAACCCACACTAGAAATACACGTCTGACTGTTGTGTTCACATCTCACATCCTTTGTAGAGTCTGACGCATGACACAGCATTCTAAAAACACAGAGCTAACAGATATTCAAGAAACAATGAAAAACAATACTACAACCAGATATTTTACTTGCGCATAAATGTGTGTTTCATGTCAGAATGTTTTTGTTTTGGTCTGTGTTATTCCGCCCTTTGGCAAGTTATTGAAGAGTATTTCAGCTTCCAGTTGGTGGAAAACACAGCATATTGCAGCCATGGAAATCAGCAAACAAACTCGGTCAGTGCTCAGTGATGCTCAGTGATCAGACATATTAAAGCACAGATAAATCAACTAATCAGCTTTCAGTGTCGCCTTCCATTGTCACTTTCGCTCTTTCTTGTTGCATGTCCTCAATCTGGCAACCCGCGTGAGAGTCGAGTTTAAGAAGGAGGGGACAGGAGAAACAACTTTAACCAATATTTTGAATTTGGATTGCAGTACCCATTTCAACCGCTTGTTATTTCAAATTAATCAAACTCAATTTAAATGTATTGTTTAATTAAATATTGTGTAAAATCATACTGTTTTATGTAACATGTGCAATATGATTTCCCATTGACAGTTAATAAGCCAATCATAATGCTATGGAGGCACCTCGCACCTGAGCTCAAGAATGGAAAATTGATCATTGCTCCTCTACTTTTTGTGCACTAATGTTTTACACAATATTTGATTTCAAATTTTATAATTTAAGTCAATTCAGGTAAAGTCACCTTTAGTTGTATAGCGCTTTAAACAAAACCGTTTGTGTCAAAGCAAATGAATGATATTAATTAGAAAAACAGTGTGTCAATAATGCAAAATGACAGTTAAAGGCGGTTCATCATTTCAGTGATTCAGTGATGTCATCATCCAGCTCAGTTCAGTTTAAATAGTATCGTTGCAGTCATTTGCAATTACTTCAAGTGTCCCCAACTAAGCCAGAGGCAACAGCGGCAAGGAACCAAAACTTTGACAGAATGGAAAAAAAATCCTTGGGAGAAACCAGCCTCAGCTGGGGGGGTCAGTTCTCGAGCCAGAGAAAACAAGCAGTTCAATTCCAGGCTGCAGCAAAGTCAGATTGTGCAGAGGACTCAACTGGTTCCTGTGATCTTGTCCCGGTGGTCATCTGAGACAAGGTCTTTACAGGGGATCTTTATCTGGGGCTCATCTAGTTGTCCTGGTCTCCGCTGTCTTTCAGGGCTGTAGAGGTCCTCTCTAGGTCCTGATCCTCCATCTGGTCTGGATACGTAATCCGGGTGACCGCAGTGACAATCTGATCTGGATACAGACTGGATCTGGTGGCTACGGTGACCTCGGAACAAGAGAGAAAAAGACTAATATTAGCGTAGATGCCATTCTTCTCACGGTGTAGCATGTACATCAGGTGTTATGAGAAGTGTTCCTGGTTCCGGTTAACCTAATTAATGCAGCCTAAAAATCCTTTAACGGATTTGGATTTTAGAAGCATATTAGTGTGTTTGTGTATTATGTAAACCAGGTTAAAGAGATGGGTCTTTAATTTAGATTTAAACTGCAAGATTGTGTCTGCTTCCCGAATAATGTTAGGTAGGTTATTCTAAAGTTTAGGCACTAAATAGAAAAAGGATCTGCCGCCCGCAGTTGATTTAGATTTCTAGGTATTAGAATAACAAATTGCCAGAGTTTTGAGATTGCAGTGGACGTGGAGGACTTTGATGTAACTATAATGTAAAGAGCTCAAATGCTGAGGTGCTAAACCAATCAGGGCTTTAATAGTAATAAGCAATAAGCAAGATTTTAAAATGTATACAATGTTTAATAGATAGCTAGAGCAGTGTTGACAGAAATGGGCTAATATGGTCATAATTCCTGATTCTAGTAAGAACTCTAGCTGCTGCATTTTGGACCAGCTACAGTTTGTTTATTAAGCATGCAGAACAACCACCCAATAAAGCATTACAATAATCTAACCTTGAGGTCTTAAACGCATGGATTACCTATTCTGCATTTGACAATGAGATAGCATACGTTGTGATTAAGATATATTTTTTAGATGGAAAAATGCAGTTTTACAATTGTTAGAAACGTGGATTTCTAAGGAAAGACACCTAGGTTCCTAACTGATGATGAAGAACTGACATAACAGCCATCAAGTCTTAGACAGTGTTCTAGGTTATTAAATACAGAGTTTCAAGATCCTATAATTATCACCTTCGTTTTGTTTTAGAATTTAACAATAATTACTCATCATCCAGTTTTTTTTAAATTGACTAAACATTCCGCTAGTTTTTCAAATTGGTATGTTTTGCCGGGCTGTGAAGAAATATAGAGCTGAGTATCATCAGCGTAACAGTGAAAGCTAATACCGTGCTTCCTGATGCCCAGCAAAATCTCCAGTGTTAATTTAACACTCTGAGTGTGGAGTCTGTGGACTCATATAAACTCTGAAGCAGTGTTAAAAGTAAAACACTGAAGCAGAGTTGAAGTTAATGCGATAATTAAGAAATTAATTGGGTCATGATTGACCATTATTGAACACACCTGATGTAAACAAGCAGACTCACCAAACGAGAAAATCACAATTTGTGTGTCACCATTATAGTGGTCAGTGTTTGCCTTAGTTGGGATCTTGAACCTTCAGATGTTTACTTTAGACTTTGTGTTGTTGTGGTAGCAGAATTAAAACATACAGACCAAAGCAAAGGCAATCGTGTGTTATTGATTATGGTTTGAGCTAATTGTCATGTAGTGATCTGAATGCGTGAGTTCAGGTTTCATTAATGTATACATAAATTAAGTGGGGAAAAAAAGATAACAATCCATCATTATTGGCACAATATGACATGTTTTTAAAAGTTATTTCTACATAAAGAAAAAAATATTTAGTTTAGAAACACAGACATCAAGAATCAGCGTGAGCATCACAACAACGGTGACCATCAAAAAAAGCATGTTGTAGCCAATAAAAACTCATCCATGGCTCCCATCATGCATTGCGGCATGAATAAATTATGAGCTGAACTGTCTTTTTAACTTTTTATTCTAACTATATTTTATTTTTGCTGTTTTTAAACCGTTATAGTGGTCAGTGTTTGCTTTAGTTGGGATCTTGGCTTATGACTTTTTACTTTTAAAATGTACTCAAAAAATGCAAAAGTCATCAGGTGGTGATGATTATGTTTTAATGTAATTGTTCTTTGACCTGAATTACTGAACTCATTTAAACTCTTTTCTCCAAGTAAAACTTCCATTATTGATTGTAACAGCTTTGATCCCACAATGAAAGAGTTTGTATTCTCTATACTGTCTGTTTTGTAGTCCTCTTTTGCAAGCGATTCTGATTTTTTTTTTTTTTTTTTTTATTAAAATTTTTGATTTTAGGCACATAAATATAACAAGAATCAATGTATGAATCTCAACAACATTGACAAACAGCATTTTCAGATCGATCTACACTGAACATCACAAAACTAGATACTAAAAATTCACATAAAAACAGCAGAAATGAAATATAGTTAGAATAAAATGATAGACAGTTCAGATCATAATTTATTCATGCCGCAATGCATGATGGGAGCCATGGATGAGTTTTTATTGGCTACAACATGCTTTTTTGATGGTCACCATTGTTGTGATGCTCACGCTGATTTTTGGTGTCTATGTGTCTAAACTAATGATTTTTTTTTTTTATGTAGAACTAACTTTAAAAAAAACAACACTGGATTGTTTAGCTCAAACCACAAACAATAACACACGGTTGCCTTAGCTCTGGTCTGTATGTTATAATTCATTTATCCCAGCCCACAAAATCTAAAGTAAATAACTGAAGGGTCAAGATCCCAACTAAAGCAAACACTGACCACTACAATGGTGACACACAAATTGTGATTTTCTCGTTTGGTGATTCTGCTCGTTAACATCAAGTGTCTTCAATAATGGTCAATTATAACTCAATGAACTTCTTAATTATCTCATTAACTTCAACTCTGCTTCAGAGTTTATATGAGTCCACACTTAGAGTGTTAAATTAACACTGGGGATTTTGCTGTGCATTAGTGTCAACAAAGTTTTATGGTCAATGGTGTTGAATGCAGCACTAAGATCCAATAGCACTAATAGAGAGATACAACCTTGATCAGATGATAAAAGCAGGTCATTTGTAACTCTAAGGAGAGCAGTCTCAGTACTATGATAGAGTCTAAACTGGAACTCCTCACAGATAACATTTTTTCTTTAAAAAGGAATATTATTTTGAGGATACTATCTTTTCTAGTATCTTGAAAAGATCGGTCTGTAATTAACTACTTCTTTGGGGTCAAGTTGTGTTTTTTTGATGAGAGGCTTAATAACAGCCATTTTTTAGGTTTTGGGGACATATCCTAATGCAATGATGAATTAATAATAGTCAGAAGAGGATCTATGACTTCTGCACTCAAAAAAATTATTTTAGTTTGCTCAGTTTACCTAAAAAAAGCTAAAAAAAAATGTATTATTTAAAATGAAATTACATTTGTAAAATGTTAACTTAAACAATTGAATTTAAGTTATGTCATACTTTAATCATTTACATTACATTGACTGAAACTGGGCAGTGGATTTCTAGATCCCAGCATGCTTTAGGGATGGAGAGGAAAATAAATGTTACAATTAAGTCCTGTGTAATGTATTTTTGGGAAAGGGGAAGACATATTAAAGTTTGTTGTTTAGTTATTTTTGACATTTAAAATAGTTTATGTTTATGGTGACTTTTGAGGTTACTATTATGATGAAGTATAGACTTTGTGGTTAGGCTATAGGCAATATGAGCTATAACTAGGGCCGCTACTGGCTAGATGGGTGCTCTAAGCACGATTGTATTGTTGTGCCCCCCTTTCTCAAATATGAAAAATACCCTCCTACTAAATGGGTGAAAACATAATTTTAATAAAATAAAAAATAAATAAATGAATAAAGTGTGTTATTTACAAATTACAAGTGTAGCTGTCGTCATTTACCTATTGCTATAACTGTATTATGACTCTAATTTATTTTAGAATCTCAAGCATTCAGAAATCTTGAAAAAGAAAATTAAGTAGTTTTACTATGATAAATCCATGGTTCCCTTTCGAGGGAACTTCAAACTGTGTCGCTTTGGGGAACACCTCGTCATGACCCGTGTCTGAAGCATACATTGAAAAAACACCAACTTGTTGGCCGGCGACAGCCTCCGATGTCACTACCAGCATGACTATAAATAAGCACCGGGAGAGCACGTCATTATCTTCTTCATCTTCACTGACTGTTTTGTTTGAAGCGTGCATCTGAAAGAACAGGTAAGAGCGACCTTTCTCTGTTTATCATGGCGACAACTAGCAAGCCTTTAGACAATGTGTGCATCCGTGACAGCATTATTTGACACCCGATGACACACGCCATCTTTGCATCATTTGTTTGGGTGAAGAGAACGCATGTGATGTCTTTGAGGAGGCAATCTGCGTGCATTGTGAGCATTTTTTCTCATTCGTCTCTCTTCTGAAAGAAAAGTGAAAAAAAGGCAGCCATCTGCTTCCCGTGGTTCAGGACATGTCCTTGCTGAGGCACAGAAGAGAATGAGCTTGTGAGAATACAAGTGGATCTGTCTAAATGGTTTAAAGAGACTTTTCCTTTCACGCTTGACATTTTTTTTCTTTCTGCAGGGGAAACATCCTTTCTTAATCTCCCTCCTTGCCATCTAAGCCCCTTCAGAAAATCATCTAGCTTAAATGGCAAGGCTTATGCAGTAGCAGGTCAGACTGTGGCTTTATTACACACAATGCTGATGCTTCAAGCATATCAGACTGATCTGCTAAGAGACCTAGATAAAGGCAGGGGCCTTTTTCTGATCAGGTAGCTGAGCTGCACCGCACCACGGATCTCTCTCTGTGCTACCAAGCAGGCCGCCTCTGCCATGGGCGGGACTATGGCGGCCATGGTGGCAGCGGATAGACATCTGTGGATGAACCTGGCAGACATCGGGAGGAAAGAAAAGGCTTTCTTCTCGATGCTCAGGTTTCGCCTTCTGAACTTTTCGGTATTTCCGTTGAGACGGCGATTTGAGAAGTTCAGGGAGACAAAGACGCGCTCTGCTGCTTTCAGATCCTTCGTTCCACAAAGGTCCAGGTCTGAGCCCACACAACATAGGGGTCCTGGCCTGTCTCGACCTGAGGATCAAAGATGGCCACAGAAGAATAGTGTCCCCACTTGCGCTCCTCCCCCACCTGCAGGCAGGGGTTAGAGGAATCATGGGTCAAGAGGAGGTAAGCAGAACCTAAGGGGTGTGATTTAGACGAGGCAGCGTTCTCGTCTGAATCGGAGTGATACCGAGGTATCTAATCGTTCCCTTTGGGGATTTTTTACTTCTACTTTTATCCTCCCCTTCCTAATTCCCCTGTAACCACCAGCTCTCCACCTGATCAAGGTTACGTGGAAACCTCTCGCATAACAGTCTCCTATGCTGGACCTATAATGTTTTTATGGTTCTATGACCTCCCTGACTGCGGGTGTCGCTGTTGGACAGTGTTTTCTCTATTCCTGTTGGCCTGCATGTTGCTGTTTTTTTTTTCTCTAGAATCTTTATCTTACTATCACTCTCTTTTATTTTTTAAAGTGATAAAATATAACTTAATTCACACCATATTTCTGATATAATCGATCAATCTTATCAGATTAATTTTGATCGTTCACTTTTATTTTATATCCGTGAGTGCAGCACACCTGCAAAGCATTAGCACTTGTTAGCTTGTCATTAGCGTTTTCATTCGAACCTATCTCTGTTTTCTTTTCTCCTCTCCTCAAGTTCATCAAAGAACAGTGGTAAGTATATTTTATCAAGCACGGTGGGTTTTGGTTTCTCCTGCTATTGTTATTTGCACATCTTGTACATTTACATTTACATTTACATTTAATAATTTAGCAGACGCTTTTATCCAAAGCGACTTACAAATGAGAACAATAGAAGCAGTCAGGTCAACAAGAGAACAACAACAGTATACCATGACAAGTCTAAGTTAGTCTAGTATAGAACGCAAAGCCAGTTTTTTTTTATTAAATAAAAAGACAAGAAAAGGAAAAGTGCTGGTGTTAGTTGGTTAAGTGCAGGCGAAAAAGATGAGACTTTAGATGTTTCTTGAAAATGAGTAAAGACTCAGCTGTACGAATTGAGATTGGGAGGTCATTCCACCAGCTGGGCACAGTCCAGGAAAAGGTCCGTGAGAGTGATTTTGAACTTCTTTGGGAAGGCAACACAAGGCTTCGTTCACTTGCAGAGCGCAAACTTCTGGAGGGCACATAAGATTTAACCAGTGAGTTTAGGTAAGTTGGTGCCGTGCCAGTGGTCTTCTTGTAGGCAAGCATCAGTACCTTGAATTTGATGCGAGCGGCTACTGGTAGCCAGTGTAACCTGACGAGGAGAGGAGTAACTTGAGCTTTTTTTGGCTTATTGAAGACAACCCTCGCTGCTGCATTCTGGATCATTTGCAGAGGCTTGACAGTACATGCAGGAAGGCCCGCCAGGAGAGCATTACAATAGTCCAGTCTGGACAGAACAAGAGCTAGGACAAGAAGTTGGGTTGCTTGCTCTGACAGGAAGGGTCTAATCTTCCTAATGTTGTATAAGGCAAACCTGTAGGACCAGGTCATTGTAGCAGTGTGGTCTGTGAAGCTTAACTGATGATCCATCACAACTCCTAGGTTTCTGGCTGCCTTTGAAGGAGTTATGGTTGACGAGCCCAGCTGTATAGAGAAGTTGTGATGAAGCAATGGGTTAGCTGGAATCACCAGGAGTTCTGTCTTCGTAAGGTTAAGCTGAAGGTGATAGTCATTCATCCAGCTAGAAATGTCACTCAGACAGGCTGAAATGCGAGCAGCTACCATCGGGTCATCTGGCTGGAATGAGAAGTAGAGTTGGGTGTCATCAGCGTTGCAGTGATAAGAAAAGTCATGCTTCTGAATGACAGATCCTAAAGATGTCATGTAGATGGAGAAGGGAAGTGGTCCAAGTACTGAGCCTTGAGGAACCCCAGTAGCAAGGTGGTGTGACTTTGAAACATCACCCCTCCAAGACACACTGAAGGATCTGTCAGAGAGGTAGGACTTAACCCACAGGAGAGCAGATCCAGAGATGCCCATCTTTCTGAGGGTGGACAGGAGAATCTGGTGATTAACAGTGTCAAAAGCAGCAGACAGGTCCAGTAAGATGAGTACCGAGAATTTTGAAGCTGCTCTTGCTAGTCGCAGGGCTTCAGTAACCGAGAGCAGAGCAGTCTCAGTTGAGTGGCCACTTTTGAAGCCAGATTGGTTGCTGTCCAGGAGGTTGTTCTGTCCAAGGAACATAGAAAGCTGGTTGAACACAGCTCACTCAAGTGTCTTTGCAATGAATGGAAGAAGGGATACCGGTCTGTAGTTTTCAAGAAGCGCTGGATTTAGAGATGGTTTCTTGAGCAGTGGGCTTACCCGAGCCTGCTTGAATGCTAAGCGAAATGTTCCAGAGTGAAGAGAGGAGTTGATAATGTGAGTAAGCGAATGTATGACTGAAGAAGAGATCGCTTGAAGGAGGTGAGTTGGGATCGGATCAAGTAGTAGGATGAATTTTGGAAACGTCCATCTCTGAGAGTGGGGAGAAGGAGGATAAAGAGTGTGCGTTGGTCTTTGTGAAGTTGTCCTCAGTCTGCATTGTGGAAAATTGGTCACTGATGGATCTTGTCTTATTTGTGAAGAAAATTGCAAAGTCGAGGCGGCGGATCAAGAAGATAAGAGAAAGTCTTGAAGAGTGTCCGAGCATCACAGCAGCTGTTAATTTTGTTGTGGTAGTAGGATGTTTTAGCCGTGCAGAGAAGGAAGAGAAGAGAGTTCGATACACACAGAGGTCAGTAGAGTTTTTTTATTTCCTCTCTGCAGCACTGAGTTTAGATCGATGTTCACAGAGAACCTCGGACAGCCAGGGGGCAGATGGGGCAGTGCGTGCTGGTCTAGACAACAGTGGGCAAAAGTCATCCAAGCAAGATGTTAAAGTGGAGCAAAGATTGTCCGTAGCACTGTTCGTGTCCAAAGCAGAAAACTGAGAGAGTGGAGGAAGTGAGGATGAAACCACAGCAGATAGGCGAGATGGAGAGTGTGAGCGTAGGTTCCGTCGAAAGGTGACCTGCGTTGGAGTGTGAGGCACTTCAGGAGTAAGTGCTAGGTTAGCAGTAATGAGGAAGTGGTCAGAGGTGTGCAGTGGAGCAACTGAAGAGGTGTTCACAGAGCAACAGCGCGTGTAGATGAGGTCCAGTTGGTTGCCTGATTTGTGAGTCGCTGTAGTAGACACTAGCTTGAGATCAAATGAGGTGAGCAGAGTTTTGAAGTCAGCAGCCTGGGGTTAATCTAGGTGGATGTTGAAGTCACCAAGCAGTACCAGAGAAGTACCATCTTCAGGAAAGTTTGATAGCAGCACATCCAACTCCTCCAAGAAGTTTCCCAGTTGACCTGTGGGACGATAAATGGCGATGTCAGAATGAGCTCCTTTTACATTATAATCCTCTAGGTCCGCTACGTTCTCAAAACTCAGGCAATTTGAAACTGTGGGCGGCAGATCCTTTTCCTATTTGGCACCTAAATTCTGGAATAACCTACCTAACATTGTTCGGGAGGCAGACACACTCTTGCAGTTTAAATCTAGATTAAAGACCCATCTCTTTAATCTGGCCTACTTATTACATACTAATATGCTTTTAATATCCAAATCCGTTAAAAGATTTTTAGGCTGCATTAATTAGGTAAACCGGAACCCGGGAACACTTCCCATAACACCCGATGTACTTGCTACATCTTTAGAAAAATGGCATCAACGCTAATATTAGTCTGTTTCTCTCTTCTTCTGAGGTCACTGTAGCCACCAGATCCAGTCTGTATCCAGATCAGAGGGTCACTGCAGTCACCCGGATCCAGTACATATCCAGACAAGATGGTGGATCAGCACCTAGAAAGGACCCCTACATCCCTGAAAGACAGCGGAGACCAGGACAACTAGAGCCCCAGATACAGATCCCCTGTAAAGACCACCAGATGACCACTAGGACAAGACCGCAGGAAACATATGATTCTTCTGCACAATCTGACTTTGCTGAAGCCTGGAATTGAACTACTGGTTTCGTCTGGTCAGAGGAGAACTGGCTCCCCAACTGAGCCTGGTTTCATCTCAAGGTTTTTTACTCCATTCTGTCATCGATGGAGTTTCGTTTTCTTGCCGCTGTCGCCTATGGCTTGCTTAGTTGGGGTCACTTCATCTACAGCGATATCGTTGACTTGATTGCAAATAAATGCACTATTTAAACTGAACAGAGATGACATCACGGAATTCAATGATGAACTGCCTTTAACTATCATTTTGCATTATTGATACACTGTTTTCCTAATGAGTGTTGTTCATTTGCTTTGACGCAATGTATTTTGTTTAAAGCGCTATATAAATAAAGGTGAATGTTCATAGCAACCACCTGACTGATGGTCCAGACTAAAAGGAGGCACTCCTTGAGCGGGGCTCTAGTGCAGGAGGGTGGGTGAGTAAATATAACCCTCTCTGTATATACTTATGTGTATTAAATTGCTGGTGGTTACTTGTCTACTAATAGATTCTGTGAGTTTCCTTTGCAGTGCTCAGTTACAGTGTTTACTAAACACTCGCGAGCACCAGCCATCCACCTTCATGTTCCAGTATTAGGCAGCTGAGATCACAGGTTTTCCGAGGGAGCCTCCTTGATCATCAGGCCTGGCACAGCACTGCAGGGAATTTCATGGATGTCCAGCCAGGTCACCCCGAGGGGTCTCCTGGCCGCTTAGTGGTGCTGTCGCATCTAGCGGGAAGTGGAGGTGGCAGTTATAGAAGTCTTATTGTATATGCTGCCTCAGGTGATGCTCCCCTCGCCCCCAGGTTTGTAAAATTGAGCTTGCCTCTCCCGTGCGATTCAGCACCTCTGCGACGCTTAGGAACCTTTAAGTACACACGCTAAGCTTTGTGTACTTTCTCAAAACCACATGGTGGTCAGTGTGCACATGAACACTTTGCGCCCTTTCTAAAATCCACAAGTGGTAAGTTTGCACGCAAGACTTTCTGAAATCCTGTATGATAAGGGTTACGCGCTCTGCTTTGTTCCCTTTCTTGAGATGAATAGACCTTGGTTCCTTGGGCTCCATTCAGCCAATGTGTATTTGTTTATACACCTCAAGCATCCCTTCCCTCAACATGAGGGGATATTTGGGTGATTCTCGTGGTAATTTAGCAGCGCTCCCCTTTTTCCAAAAAAGGGTCGCCTATATGCACGCTACTCTGAGTTTGGAGTTCTCCTCTCATATGATACTGAGTTCTCTGTTTTTTCCCCAGAGCACTCCAGTATTGTTTCCATTTTGTTTAGATCGAGTTGATGATTCTCAATCATACTGTTTTTAGATACACTATTCCATCTATGAGCTGCTCTATCAGAGTGCCACGAGAGCCCCTCCTTAGAACAGTATTTGAAAATCCATGGTATGGTAAGTGTGCACGTGAAGTCTTTGCACACTTTCTGAAATCCACACTGTGGTAAGTTTACACGCTAGTATTCTGCGTTCTTTCTAAAATCCTATATGATGAGGGCTTCACGCGGTTGCTTCGTGTCCTTTCTTGATTTGGTAAAAGCTCCGTTCATCTTGGGTGCCACTCCACCTATGTATCCTCGGACACCTATCTAAACAGGGTTTTGCTACTAGAAAACTGTCGAGACAGCTCTTTCAGCAAGCTTATGCGTAAGCTAGCGGTAAGCCCCTGTGTGACAGGCAAGACTTGGTAGAAATGCTAGGTTCTAAGCCGTATCCCTTTAAAGGAATATTTCCTGATTCCAAGCCTTCAGCTCTAACCTGGGCTGAGGCCCTAATAATTAAGTTAGGTATGAAGCTTAGGCTTTTTGGCCGTAAGGGGTACTGTCACAGACAGCCGTCTAAACATCCCAGGGAAAACTCCCATGGAAAACATAGTGCTCGCCATGATTCTGGCCTGCAGTCCCCTCAGCAGGGCGGCGTGGGTTTTACTGTTCCCCAAAACGACCCCTATAGGACGCAGTTTGAAGTTCCCTCGAAAGGGAACTGTCTCAGGTTACGAATGTAACCAAAGTTATACTCTCGGGAGTCACTGGGCGTTCATAAGGATCAAAAAGACATGACAAAGAATCGGGTTTGACGTTTTTGGAACCCAAAATCAAACAACAAATCAAAATCAAAACTACAGAAAAAAGTGCCCACCGAGCCTGCCTGGAGTTGAGTCTTTTAGCAGTTCTAATGTATTCTAAGTTCTTATGATCGGTCCAAACGATGAAAGGTACCCCTGACCTCTTCAACCAGTGACGGCACTCCTCTAATGCTAATTTGACGGCCAACAATTCTCTGTTACCAATGTCATAATTATTTTCAGCAGGAGATAAACGATGTGAAAAAATTTGCAGGGATGCATCTTGTCGTTTGAGGCAGCACGTTGGGAAAGAACTGCACCTACTCCCACCTCTTATTCGTCGACCTCCACCATGAACTGACGTGTGGGATCAGTGGCTATTAAGATGGGAGCCGAAATGAAGCGGCTCTTGAGGTTGGAAAATACAGTTTCTGCTGTATTAGACCACCTTAACAGAGTATTTGGGGAGGTCAAGGCGGTCAGAGGTGAGACTAGTTGGCTGAAATTACAAATGAAACGTCGATAAAAACTGGCTAACCACAGAAACCGATGTAGGGCCTTACGGGAATCTGGACTTGGCCAATCTATCACAGCCTTAACCTTGTCGGGATCCATACGTATTCCCTCAGACGAGACGATATATCCTAGGAAGGGAACCGACTATGCATGGAATACGCATTTCTCCGCCTTGACAAAAAGACCATTCTCAAGTAATCGTCAGAGCTCTCGTCTGACGTGTTGCACATGTTCCTGGAGAGATGAAGAAAAAATCAGTATGTCATCCAGGTAAACATATATAAACTGATCTACCATGTCTCTCAACACGTCATTCATGAGTGCTTGGAAAACCCCTGGCAAGTTGGAGATCCCGAATGGCATCACCAAATATTCAAAGTGCCCTCTAGGGGAGTTAAAGGCGGTATTCCACTCATGAAGTCATGAGAGAAGTGGTGCTTGCTGCTTCCATATAGGTCAGAGCGTTCTGTAACGATTTGTCAAATGATTTGGAGGAAGCAAGTGCAAGTTAATTGATTTTATAATAGAAAACAAACAATGCACACGAAGACAGGTGATGCTGGTAGTCTTGACGGGAATGCAAAGTCCAGCAAGAGGCAGAGCTCACAGATGATCCTGGGTGTGATGGTGAGTTGGCAGCAGGAGAGTGTGACACAGGAACTGCGTGGGAAGAGCCGTGTAGGTAAGTGGTGTAATCCAGTAATGAGGTGTAGTGGACGGGGTTCCGGGAAGACAGGACAATCCAACGCTCTAACAAACACAAGACGCTAGACAGTGTAATATATAGGGAAGGGTAATGAGTGGAAGCTGGTGCTGATGAACTATTAGCAGAGACACCAACATGAAACAATCAGTGCTGATGCAAAACACACATACTCCACACACATAGTGCAAAACCCGAGGTCACGGTTTACCAACCGTGACACTTTGTCCCATTCATCACTGTTAATTGCACACCTGTTAATTGCACTCAGCTGTCTCCACTTTCATCGTTTGCACCTGTCCATATAAACCAGCCTGTCTCTATCTGTTTCATGGAGTCCTTGTTTTCCGTCACCCGGCTTTCTCGTGTTCCCTTGTGTTTTTTTAATGTTTCTTGTTTTTTGGACTTTTTTTCTTGTTATTGACCTCGAGCCTGTTTTGGATTTTGATTTTGTATTACCCCATTAAATGCACTGCAATTGGATCTCTCGTTTCCCGTCTGCCATTGTTACACCTGTATACAGTAGCCAGTACAAACAGCACAATCACAGGGGATTTATCATTAAAGGTGCTGTAGGGAACTTTTGTAAAAAAATTTTTTTTTACATATTTATTAAACCTGTCATTATGTCCTGACAGTAGAATATGAGACAGATAATCTGTGAAAAAAATCAAGCTCCTCTGGCTCCTCCCAGTGTCCTATTGCCATTTGCAGAAACTCCATCACTCCCGGTAAAAAACAACCAATCAGTGCTGCGGTCCGTAACTTTGTTTGTGTTCAAAATGTAGAAAAATGTATATAATAAGCGAGTACATCATGAATCCATTTTCCAAACCGTGTTTTTGGCTTGTCCTGAATCACTAGGGTGCACCTATAATAAGTGTTTATATTGGGACTATTTTAGATTGCTTCGGGGATACCGCGGTGGAGTAACCCAGTACCTTTGTGATTCTTCATAGACATAAACGATGTTCTTCCGCAAGACGCAAGCAGTTCTGTTTATTAACCGCTAGAGCGTCAAAAGTTCCCTACCGCAGCTTTAATATTTGTTTCTCTGGATAATGTTATATAAAGCACCATTACTTCCAACGAGTTATACAGTACTGGCTCGACTGCAGCCTTTGATAAATTAAATATGGTATTATATCCAATGAAACATGGAAATATCATGTTAACCCTTTTATTTTATTCACATGAGGAAAATCTAAAATGTTATTTCTTTCCTTAATAACTCAATAGAGAGCAGATACAGTCTGGGTGAATTATTATTATTATTATTTTATTTATTTTTTAGCACACAGCATATAGAGGGTCACCATGTCACAGATATGTCTCCCTGTTACTCTCTTGACTGGCTTCTACACATCCCTTTACAGGAATCCACTCTATCAATCCCCACCAGAAAACAAAGAACTTAATAACAATGTCACTAGACAGCCGTATTCAAAGGACTGCCACTTAGCTTAATTAGACTGATGAGGAAAATGCATCACTTCAGCGCTACCAACATGAGGCAGTGTGTCTCAGCTCAGCCGTGAGCTTTATATCAGTCCACAGCTCACTTTTTTGTACCGGTATCCATAACAACTAAAATAATAGGTGAAGAAAATGCTGGGCTGCTTGGATACAAGTAAATAGTCTGAAAATAGATTCACACTTTATAAATACATACAGTCTTGTTCAAAATAATAGCAGTACAATGTGACTAACCAGAATAATCAAGGTTTTTAGTATATTTTTTATTGCTACGTGGCAAACAAGTTACCAGTAGGTTCAGTAGATTGTCAGAAAACAAACAAGACCCAGCATTCATGATATGCACGCTCTTAAGGCTGTGCAATTGGGCAATTAGTTGAAAGGGGTGTGTTCAAAAAAATAGCAGTGTCTACCTTTGACTGTACAAACTCAAAACTATTTTGTACAAACATTTTTTTTTCTGGGATTTAGCAATCCTGTGAATCACTAAACTAATATTTAGTTGTATGACCACAGTTTTTTAAAACTGCTTGACATCTGTGTGGCATGGAGTCAACCAACTTGTGGCACCTCTCAGCTGTTATTCCACTCCATGATTCTTTAACAACATTCCACAATTCATTCACATTTCTTGGTTTTGCTTCAGAAACAGCATTTTTGATATCACCCCACAAGTTCTCAATTGGATTAAGGTCTGGAGATTGGGCTGGCCACTCCATAACATTAATTTTGTTGGTTTGGAACCAAGACTTTGCCCGTTTACTAGTGTGTTTTGGGTCATTGTCTTGTTGAAACAACCATTTCAAGGGCATGTCCTCTTCAGCATAGGGCAACATGACCTCTTCAAATATTTTAACATATGCAAACTGATCCATGATCCCTGGTATGCGATAAATAGGCCCAACACCATTGTAGGAGAAACATGCCCATATCATGATGCTTGCACCTCCATGCTTCACTGTCTTCACTGTGTACTGTGGCTTGAATTCAGAGTTTGGGGGTCGTCTCACAAACTGCCTGTGGCCCTTGGAACCCAAAAAGAACAATTTTACTCTCATCAGTCCACAAAATGTTCCTCCATTTCTCTTTAGGCCAGTTGATGTGTTCTTTGGCAAATTGTAACCTCTTCTGCACATGCCTTTTTTTTAACAGAGGGACTTTGCGGGGGATTCTTGAAAATAGATTAGCTTCACACAGACGTCTTCTAACTGTCACAGTACTTACAGGTAACTCCAGACTGTCTTTGATCATCCTGGAGGTGATCATTGGCTGAGCCTTTGCCATTCTGGTTATTCTTCTATCCATTTTGATGGTTGTCTTCCGTTTTCTTCCACGTCTCTCTGGTTTTGCTCTCCATTTTAAGGCATTGGAGATCATTTTAGCTGAACAGCCTTTCATTTTTTGCACCTCTTTATAGGTTTTCCCCTCTCTAATCAACTTTTTAATCAAAGTACGCTGTTCTTCTGAACAATGTCTTGAACGACCCATTTTCCTCAGCTTTCAAATGCATGTTCAACAAGTGTTGGCTTCATCCTTAAATAGGGGCCACTTGATTCACAACTGTTTCTTCACAAAATTGATGACCTCAGTGATTGAATGCCACACTGCTATTTTTTTGAACACACCCCTTTCAACTAATTCAACTAATTGCCCAATTGCACAGCCTTAAGAGCGTGCATATCATGAATGCTGGGTCTCATTTGTTTTCTGAGAATCTACTGAACCTACTGGTAACTTGTTTGCCACGTAGCAATAAAAAAATATACGAAAAACCTTGATTATTCTGGTTAGTCACATTGTACTGCTATTATTTTGAACAAGACTGTATATACAGTGCACATTTACATGCATTGTAATGTCAGTGTATTACTATATATAGGGTTGTAAATCTCTTAGTAATCTCTTAGAAATTCCTGTTTTGCTCATTGATGTGTCAGAACAGTGAAAAAAAGGGTTTAAATGCTGTTTAGTGTTGAATTTAAATATAATAAGAAAGTGGTTTGCACAATAAATGGAAATGCCCACAGGGGAGGTGGAACATGCCATCTCAAAAGCTTTAAAGTCAGCCTTAAATGGCCTTTACTGGTATAAATAGGGGACAAAGAGGAGGTCAAATCTATTTGCTTGGATCATATAAAAAGAATGCATGGAAAGGAGCTTTGACACAAAACCCCAGTCAAGTATGTTTGGTCTGGGAGAGGAGAAATGAAAAACTGCTGGCTGAAGGAGGGAGGATGGTGTTGTGTGTCACTGTGTCACGCTCTTTAAACAAAGATAGCCAGCCATTTCAAGTCCATTTAGTCTCAGTGTGTTTATTTTCAACCCCCTTTCTCCACTTTTGCCCATTTAATCAGATCTTGACACTGTTTGATAGCCGAACAAGTGCTAAAGCTAAGTGCCTCAGGAGCTAAACTGTATACTAATAATAGATCCTGCTAAATGCAATCACATAAAGGTGGGACTGAGCATCCAAGATAGATTAAAAAAAGAGGGTATAAAAAGAATAGGGGTCACCTCTTTAATTCACGGCTCTTTTCAGCCTCTTTACAACTGAAGGGAGAAGGTTGTCTCACAGCCCACAATCCATTCTGACTGTCTGATGTGCCTCACCAAGAAGCCTAAAGCTTTCTCAAAATGGCAAGGTCTATACATAATAGGTTATACATAATATTGATATTTGATTGATATTTCATTTCATTTATATCAATATTGACCTTAATGATTTGACTTAAAGTGGATTTGATTGTGATGTGACGTTTTGTGATACTACTGTAGATGGTTTAGTCTCACTCATTCCATCTTCTGATAAAATTACTGAAATTAGAAAATATCAAAGTGGAATAAAAATATTAAATAAATAAATAAAAAAATTGTACTAGGATTTGAAGGACATTGTGAGATAGCTTTTAAAAAATACTTATAAATAAAATAAAATGTATTATTACTTTGTTTAGTATTTTTATTATAATGTTTTTGTTTGTTTGTTTGTTTATTCACCTCTTTATTATACATGAATACAACTTGTTGTATTCCTCATTTGTATGTGAATTTGGATAAAATCATCTGCCAAATGATTAAATGTAAATTAAATGTAAAGCAATTCTATATGTCCCACAGCAATAAATTTTTTTAAAAAAAATAAAGGCAAAAAAAAAATTGTATTACAGTTTTGAGTGACCTGCACACTGAAAAAAAGTAATAAGTAAATTAACTTAATTTTTATTTGGCAAGTTTTTGCACAAGCATTTTTCAAGTAAATTTAACACATTTGGAAATTAGGTAAATCTACTTAACTAAGTTAAGTAAAAAAAATAAAATAATAATAAGTACATTTTATTGAGTAAAATTTAATTAAATAATATTAAATCAATGCATTTAGCAGACACTTTTATCCAAAGCAACTTACAGTGCATTCAGGCTAACAATTTACACCTATCATGTGTTCCCGGGGAATCGAACCCCCCAAACTTGTGCTTGCTAATGCAATGTTCTACCACTGAGCTACAGGAACACTTCTAGATCTTGTGAAAAATAAGTGAAAATTTCACTTACTTACTTTTTTATTTTGGAAAAGTTTTTACACAAACAAAAAACCCGAAACAGATATTCTAGAAATTTCTAAATGTAAAATATTTTTTTTCAAAACAGTTTTATCAAATGAGGGTAAATAAGTCTCTCACTTCTGTCCCTTTAAACCAGTTTACAGCAAAGACAGCACGAAGGACTGGATGCACATGATAAATATTCTGCAATTAAGAAAACAGACATAAGAAATAGCACTGTAAAACACGATAAGTAAACTTTACTCAAACCGTTGTGAATAAATAGATTGCCTTGATTTAAACCCTGTAAGTTTTAGAACTTTGCATTTAAGTAATTAAGTGATTAACTAAGTGCTGATTGAGAATTAGTGATGAACAGCTGCTGTTAACAAACAGAATCACTGAAGAAAAGAGAAAAAGAAGAACTACTACAACTGACTTCAGACACAGCCTTAGATGAAATCAACTGAAATAAAATACATGAAATCTCTCAAGATCTGATTAAACAACCCCACAAACAGCATCACCAGCTCCACTTATTAATAACCAGACTGACTTTATTTCTGTCAGACGTCTACAGAAGATCTTATTGAGAATGAACTAAGGTTTAGATGTTGATTTATTGTTTCATTTGAAGTAACCATGTTAGAGATCAGTGTTTGCTTTAGTTGGGCTCTTGACCCCTGACTTCTGTCTTAGTCTTTTCTCTGGCTGTTATAACTGTGTGTTTCTAAAACATGTTTGTTGTAACTCAAGAGCCCAGAAGAAATGCCGTCAGGTGTTAACTTGTACCAAGGTGTAGGTTGCTATACTTTATATTGGTGATGATAATCATCAATTATTTATCTGTATGGAGTCTGATGAAGTAGGTATTGTGTAATTAATAGAAGTGATTCTAGTAAAAGTGACATTAAGAGCCAGTGATTCTGTGATAATCAGTTAATATAAAAATGACTTTCTAAACATTTTTGTACACATACATTTTTCTTCTATGCCAGTAATTGGTCAAACACAGACATCAATAATCAGAATATTAACCTCTACAATGGTGATGAAAAAAACATGCCGCAATGCATTCTGGGTACTATTGTAGTACAAAACGCATCCATGGCTCCCAGTATGCTCTGCAGCATTTTTTTTATGGTCACCATTGTTGAGGTTCATATTCTGATTATTGATGTCTTTGTGTGACTGTTTGACACCGTAGAAGACCGCACTTTTTGAAAAGTCATTCAGATTAACTGATTATCACAGAACCACTTCCTCTTAGAATCACTTTCACTATAATCAATCAAATTACACAATGCCTATTTCATCTCAGATTAGACTCCGTACAGTTCAATAATTGATGATTCCCATCACCGATATAAAGTATAACAATCTACACCTAGGTACAGGTTAACACCTGATGGCATTTCTTCTGGGCTTTTGAGTTACAACAAATGTGTTTTAGAAACTCACGGTTATAACAGCCAGAAAAAAGACTAAGACAGAAATCAAGGGTCAATAGCCCAACTAAAGCAAACACTGATCTCTAACATGGTTACTTCAAATGAAACAATAAATCAACATCTAAACCTTAGTTCATTCTCAATAAGATCTTCTGTAGACGTCTGACAGAAATAAAGTCAGTCTGGTTATTAATAAGTGGAGCTGGTGATGCTGTTTGTGGGGTTGTTTAATCAGATCTTGAGAGATTTCATGTATTTTATTTCAGTTGATTTCATCTAAGTCTGTGTCTGAAGTCAGTTGTAGTAGTTCGTGTGTTTCTCTTTTCTTCAGTGATTCTGTTTGTTAACAGCAGCTGTTCATCTCTAATTCTCAATCAGCACTTAGTTAATCACTTAATTACTTAAATGCAAAGTTTTTAAACTTACAGGGTTTAAATCAAGGCAATCTATTTACTCAAACGGTTTGAGTAAAGTTTACTTGTCGGGTTTTACAGTGCTATTTCTTTTGTCTGTTTTCTTAATTGCAGTATATTTATCATGTGCATCCAGTCCTTCGTGCTGTCTTTGCTGTAAACCGGTTTTAAAGTGACAGAAGTGAGAGACTTATTTACCCTCATTTGATAAAACTGTTTTGAAAAAAATTATTTTACATTTAGAAATTTCTAGAATATCTGTTTCGGGTTTTTTGTTAGTGTAAAAACTTTCCAAAATAAAAAAGTAAGTAAGTGAAATTGGCACTTATTTTTCACAAGATCTTGAAGTGTTCCTGTAGCTCAGTGGCAGAATATTGCATTAGCAAGCACAAGTTTGGGGGGTAAATTGTTAGCCTGAATGCACTGTAAGTTGCCTTGGATAAAAGTGTCTGTTAAATGCATTGATTTAATATTATTTAATTAAATTTTACTCAATAAAATGTACTTATTATTATTTTTATTTTTTTTACTTAACTTAGTTAAGTAGATTTAATAATAATAATAATAATAATAATAATAGATTTTATTTATAATGCACTTTTCATTGGGGGAATCTCAAAGTGCTACAATAAAATAACAAGATCAAAACATCACAGATTACTAAAACATGACAGCTCAGCAATTATATGCTTTCCTAAATAAAAAAATCTTTAGGTTTGCTTTAAAAGTGTCCAGTCTCTGTGTGACTCGCAACTGGACAGGAAGATGGTTCCAAAGCTGTGGGGCTGCAGAGCAAAAAGCTCGACCCCCCATAGTACAAAGCTTGGTGAAAGGAACTTGAAGGAGCATGCTTCCTGATGATCTGAGGGTACGATTTGAAAGTTGCAAATTGATCAAATCTTTGAGATATGATGGTGCCTGGCCGAAAATACATTTGTGAGTTAACAAAATGATTTCGTATTCAATCCGGGTAGAAACAGGGAGCCAATGGAGTGATTTCAGAATGGGGGTGATATGTTCAAATTTCTTTACTTTCATTAGGATTCTAGCCGCGCTGTTTTGGATGTACTGCAACTTTTGTATGTCCTTAGCAGGAATCCCAACAAAAAGTCCATTACAGTAGTCCAGCCTTGAGGAGATAAAGGCATGGACAAGTTTCTCTGCATCTGGAAGAGTTAACAGGGGGCGGAGTTTGGAAATTTTTCGTAGCTGATAAAATGATGTCTTACACAGATGTTTTATGTGGCCGCTGTAGGTCAACTGTGCATCAAGCTGAACCCCCAAATTTGTGACTGAGGAGGAGAGAGTAATAATCTTGCCATCAAAGAGGAACTGAGATATAGGAAAAGAACGAATCTGATGGGGGGTACCAACAAGGAGTCCCTCAGTTTTACTACTATTTAACTGTAATGATGTCTTACACAGATGTTTTATGTGGCCGCTGTAGGTCAACTGTGCATCAAGCTGAACCCCCAAATTTGTGACTGAGGAGGAGAGAGTAATAATCTTGCCATCAAAGAGGAACTGAGATATAGGAAAAGAACGAATCTGATGGGGGGTACCAACAAGGAGTCCCTCAGTTTTACTACTATTTAACTGTAAAAAAATTCCATTCATCCATGCCTTTATCTCCTCAAGGCATGCGGTGAGGTGAGAGATGGCTTCTGAGGGGTTAGGGACAGTTTTGATATAAAGCTGCGTGTCATCAGCATAGCAATGGAAGGACAGCCCATGTCTGCTGATGACGTGCCCGAGAGGTAACATATAGATGGTAAAAAGGATGGGACCAAGAACTGACCCCTGCGGAACACCACATGTAACGGTGGACAGCCTGGACTTACATCCTCCCAACATAACACATTCAGTTCTGCCAGACAGGTAGGACTGGAACCACTGCAGTGCAGTCCCCGAGAGTCCAACTGTATGATGGAGTCGATCCAGGAGAATAGTATGGTCCACTGTGTCGAAGGCCGCAGACAAATCCAACAGAATAAGCAGTGATGGCGATCCTGCATCAGCTGTCATCAGTAGGTCATTTGTCACCCTGAGCAGTGCTGTTTCCGTGCTGTGGGCTGAGCGAAAGCCTGACTGGAACTTCTCAAACAGATTATTACGTCTAAGATGGTTCTGAAGTTGGGAAGCAACTGTTTTTTCCAGGACCTTTGACAAAAAAGTCAGGTTTGAGATAGGTCTGTAGCTTGCAAGCTCCTCTGGGTCTAATGAGGGCTTCTTCAAGACCGGGCGGATAACAGCTGCTTTAAGAGAGGGTGGAACATGACCAGTTTGTAATGAAAGATTAACTACCTTTGTAATGATTGGACTGACAATAGGAAAATATGACTTAAGCAGAACTGTCGGAATAGGGTCCAATGTGCAGGATGTTGATTTCATTCCTCGGAGAATTTCATCAATCTGGCTGCTTGAGAACTCAGTAAAATATGGGAGAGATGGCAAACTCCCAATTAAAGGATTTAAGGCAGGTGAAGGTGGGGGATATGATCCAGGCATTAAGGAGCGGATGTTGCTGATTTTTGATCTAAAAAAAGTCAATAAAATTATTACAGCGCTCCTTAGTCACTTCAGTGGAAGAAGGCTTTTGTGGTTTCAAAAAATGGCTAATTGTGGCAAACAACTGCTTAGAATTACCTGTATTTTTATTGATTTGATTTGAATAAAATTGACAACGTGCGTCTTTCAGGGACTTAAAATAGGTCCTTTGATGGTCACGAAATGCAAGCTTATGGACAGTGAGTCCCGATTTCCTGTAATGACGCTCCAAGGCACGGCCTGCCATTTTCATTCTACGTAGTTCTTGTGTATACCAGGGAGCAGAGCATACAAAAGTAACTTCACGTGTCTTAATAGGAGCGTGGAGGTCAAAAACACTGCTCAAAGATGCATTATAGTGGTCCACCAGTTCGTCTACAGTTGAGATGGCTGGACAAGAAATTTGTTTGAGGTCTGCAGTCATAGAGTTTTGGTCAATGTGTTTCCAGTTCCGGAAGGACATTTGACACTTGAGTCTTGTGGTAGGCAATTGAAATGTGAAAGCCATAGAGACCACCTTGTGATCAGACACACCCAGATCATAAACATCTAAACTCTTAATAGGGACAGAGTCAGTAATAACGAGATCTAAAGTGTGCCCCCTAGTGTGTGTTGGGGCCTTCACATGCTGCTGGAGACCCAGACAATCAAGCAGACTCAAAAACTCTCTTGACAGCTGGCAAGAGGGGTTATCCACATGAATATTTACATCACCAATAATAACAATGTTGGATGACACTGAACAAAGTGATGTAAGTAAGTCTTGTATTTCCGTAAGAAATAAAGAGTGTGATTTGGGGGGACGGTATATGAGCAACACTGTCATTGAATGAGGAGGTTTGCATTTAAAGGCTAAGCATTCCATGGAAATAAAGTCAGGCAGTGGCAGGGGAGAAAGTTTCAATTCAGCCCGATGGATGACGGCCAAACCACCCCCTCGACCAGACCTGCGGGCTTTTTCCAGGTAGCAGTAGCCCTGGGGGCAGGCTTCATTAAGCACTGAATAATCCCCTGGTTTGTGCCAAGTTTCGACCAGGCACATAAAATCCAGCTTTTTTATCCAATATATGATCGTAGATTAGAAGAGATTTATTTGTAAGAGATTGTGTATTAAATAATTCCATAGTGGCGGAAGACAGATCTTTTGGTCCAAGTCTCTGTAAGCTCCGCAATACACTGTAATCCACTCCATGATTTCTATTTCGCCCAGCACTAGCGGCTCTCAGAGGAAAAAGAGGCGGGTGGTTGCTACAATGTCCAATAACGCCAGAGCTCTGATGACGTCCCACAGGTGCGACACGTGCAGTCGTTGACCAGATGGAAGGAATTGAAGCAGCATTATGCTGGCGGTAAACAAACTTATTGCGGGAACTTCTATGGACATACCGGGGTCGACGGAGAAGTCCGAGCTGTTTTATGACAGGAATGCAGGGTGGAGGTAACCACTGGTTGTAACTCAGCAGCTGCGAGATGGAATATTTGACGATAATGCTGGACGCCATTAGAATTTGCCCAACATTAACAGTGATCATTCAGCCGATGCTCGTTGTCACAGTTTGGTCAGCAGACAAGGTGATACAATCCACAGCCAAATCAGACATAAATCCATCCAAATGTTGACCAGTCATCCAAGCACCGTAACAATCTTAGCAGTTGTAGCTTCGCTAAGCTAAGTGATATACTCGCAAAATAATTTTAAAACTGCGATTTTAAAACTAATAAAACAAGTTTTTTTAAAATAAAGCAAATAAAACAAATAAATACAAGGGCAGAGGTGGAGAAGCGGCGAACAAACAAACGCCTGCGTCCTCTCCCACCATACTGTCAATCATTACCTAAGACACGCCTTAATTTCCTTAATTTCCAAATGTGTTAAATTTACTTGAAAAATGCTTGTGCAAATTTAAGTAAATTTACTTATTACTTTTTTCAGTGCAGGAAGATGTGATAATTAATTATTTAAAATGAAACAATTATTAATTCAAATAAATTAATTAAATCAATTAGTTTGTGGTCACTTATCATATCATTCTGTTGCAAAGTGGACCAGACATGTTGATAGTCAAAAATCTGGTTTTGCAACCATGCATGAGAATCGCTCTGACAGGAAACTCTTAATGGTAGAAATTATTCTTCCGGAGCTCCTGTACACCCTGAAATCTCAAGGAGCAAAAGCACCAGCCTAAACATTCTCACATCCCATGAATGCCTGTCTAAAACCGGATTGGTACTCCATTGCCCTGAAGAGAGAATAAGACCTTCCTGACTCACAGGCATAAAACAGGGTCAAGAAGCTCTCTGCAGAAAACCGTTCATTCTGGTGCACTTTTGCACCCTTGCTGGAGAGTCATAACTCGCTTTAATTTGACAGGCTGAGGGGTTTCATACGAGTCTCTCTCCATGTGACACTTATGAGTATGGCACCTCTAATCAATATGGATGATTGTAGTGATGTTTATGAAGGCTGAAATTGTTTTGCAGGTTAGGGAACATTGCAGTGCATTGCATAACACTGCATGCTGAGGTGTCTTCCATTTTTCCACTGCAGTCCAAGTCATGCCTTCTTTTCTCCTTTCCATTCACCCACAAGCACTCCACTTGAATACTAAAGCAGCAGGCCGACCACTTTGATTGACAGGCCGTTCGACCCTGACCATCAGTGATGGGCCGGTATGCACCAGTCCAATTACAGGATCCAGCCCGACCAGAACCCTCAATCCTATGGTTGGGTGCTTTTTCCTGACATGCTGAAAAACTCCATGGCAGGAAAGGCTTCTGCTTTATGGCACTCCGTTCACCTGAGTACATGGAGAAATACAGAGAGAAATAGCACTTCCTTTGAGTGGGTGTGTCGGGCCGGAGGGACGCCTCTACAGACTGCGGATAAACATAGAATGATGGGTAAAGTCTTGCTGAACACTGTCCTGTAAAAATAAATTATATATAATAAACACTACAGTATTCCATTTAAAAAAAAAAATTCCTTTTTGATTTCATGGTGACTTTATTATTTTCAAATGGTTTATATGCGCACGTGTATGTCTGTGTGTGTGTGTAAAGAGAGAGACACATATCACATCTTTCATATCATTCTTTTCTTAAATGGTAGACTTCAATATAAATTTGATTAGACCTGAAACGCAGTCATGAAGGTCAAGGTCTGGTTCATTGATTGATTGATTGACTGACTGACTGTTGCAGGTTTCTGGATTATGGTTGCATATGACTTCAGTTTGAGAAAGAAAAAAAAAAACATTATTAATAATAATAATAATTATAATTATAGCTTCTTCCATTCTTTTTTTCTTTCATTATTTTTTTATTAAATAAATAATAGTAAAAGCTTATGTCAAGATTTACTTTCAAGACAAAACGTTTTCTTCATTATAATATGAAGTTGTATCAAACTGTTTTATTTTATGTTGCCTAAAAATATTTAAATTCATTTTAAATTAGAAAGTAAAAACATGAACCTCGTAGAATGGGTCTATTGTTTATTCACTGTGCAAATAGATAAACTGCATTTTTATAAATTTTTTAAATCATTAATGGATAAAAAAAAGAATAAAAAAAGAGCATCATGTCATTGACCCCATAAACATATATATATATATATAGGGAATTATTTAAATTATTTAAATAAGAAATTGAGCACCTATCACCATAGCATTAATGTAGGTGTAATTCATTCATTTGGCTGCCAAATAAAAGGTTTCAGGCAGTGAAATTACCATCAAGAGGCAGGATAGAGAGAGAAAAAAAAAAAAAAAAAGTTAAACCAACCTGCAGAGTAACTCAGTTATGTTACAAATGGGCTTGCAACTTGCAAATAAATCACAAAATACATCATCATCATCAGTATTAAGACGCATTACCTGCAATCTCAGAGATGTTAACAACTTTAAATATTCTCTATTGATTTTAGATTCCATGTGAGTCCATGTGGAATGCAGGCCAATGCATTACTATGAAATCCAGAAAAGCTTGCAATATCTGTTTCCTTTGAATCAACCTAAAATGTGCCTCAAATTTACAAGGTCAACAAAGTGGAGCGGCTTCAAAGTGATTGGTCAAATGTAATTTACAATCAGGTACTTTTAAATGTCTAGAACTGACCGCTACCCATGAGCAAAAATAACTAAATTGAAATTAAATTCTTCAGGATAGCCTTGCGCAACTGCCAATGAGACAACTGGAAATGCTAACAATTAGTTTTCTCCATGTATTATTGACCTCCTTGGTTCAGTTTTTGTCATATAGTGCAATAAGAGAAATCATTAACATTAAACATTTGACCTTTCATTTAGATGGCATTCCAGACATCAATGAAAGGCTGTTTATCTTTCATATACTTATCATCTCTTAGTGAACTTGTTCCAAATGGCTTTAGGTTTTATAATTATTTCCTCATATACAATTAATTTCCTGAGTATGCCTTAATGCAGATAAGGGGTTCCATTGTCTGTAAAGGACAGTGTGTTTGATTCATTGTGAAACATAAAATAATTAATGGTTTACTATGTCAAATAATTTACCTCAGAAATGTTCTTCTCAGACATATGGTATCTGTGAGGATTTCCAGTCAGGATTTAGACTGTATCATAGTACTGAGACTGCTCTCTTTAGAGTTACAAATGATGTGCTCTAATCATCTGATCATGGTTGTATCTCTATTAGTGCTATTGGATCTTAGTGCTGCATTCGATACTATTGACCACAACATTCTTTTGCATAGACTAGAACACTTTGTTGCTGTTAATGGACGTGCATTAGCATGGTTTAAATGACCTCCATAAATTCGTAACAGTGAATGAAGGGGTATCATATCGATCACAAGTGCAGTATGGAGTACCTCAAGGCTCAGTACTAGGGCCATTACTATTCACGCTATACATGTTATCCTTGGGAGATATCATCAGGAAACATGGTGTTAGCTTTCACTGTTATGCTGATGATAGTCAGCTCTACATATGACACCTCGTAAGGCTAATTTTCAAAGCAGTGCTCACTTTCACATTTGCCCTCACTGCCTCATCCTATCCACCCCTACAGCTCTCCTGTCAAACTAGACCAGCGACAGCTCAACAGCCCAAAATAGTAGCACTCCTTTTCTAACAGCATGTTGCAAACACTGCTGCATCACCACAACAGTTGTTTTTGTGTCTAAGCAATACAGAGCGGTCAACCCTGTTTGAGACTAGTCTAAATTTTTACTTCTGAGCAATGTCCACCTCTTGTGTGATGGGGAGGTATATGAGAATATAAGAGGATAATGTAATTTTTTAAATGTTTTTAGAGAATGTTATCCTAACTTTTAGGATAATATTCTGGGAACTAAAATAAAACTAGCAGCTGAAAACATTTCAAGAATATGAACATTTCCAGCTGGCATGTCCACTAAAGCAGTTTTAGCCAAGCCCTAAAAGCAGAAAACAATCTAAATCGAATGTGATTTCAACTGAGGGGCACCCCTTGGATCTGATTTATTTTACCTCAGGAAGCAAGTTAACTTTTGACTGTAGGAAACCATTTTTTGCATGTTCTTTGCTACCTTTAAGAGCAGTTTCATTCCTCTCAAGCAGACACAATGAGCTACAGAAAATGCATTGACCTGTGCCAGAGATTCATCACAGGAGGAGACACAGGTGTGAGACAGGTGTATGCAATTTTTGGGCCTCCAGCATGCTCAAGCGGCATTTAATGACCTATCTGACTGTTGACACTGTGATAGCCTGTGTTTAAATGTTTTGTGCTAGAGGCTCATCTTCTTTCAGAGGAAAGGCGTACTCATGTCTAACCCCCGCCTTTCCATTTCTGTGGTTGCTGAGGCACCTCATGAGATGGATGCTTGCGGTGACATTTACAAGCTGGAACACATGGCATAAGTTTGTAATTTGATTTCTTTTGAATAGGAATCATATCGTGACAAAAAGGTTGTTTACTGTGACATCTGACTCTGAGTTCTCTCTCTCCAAGTGAACAGGAGAAATGCAACGTGATTATACCCAATTCAGCTATGACTCAGAAATCACACCACCTACTGTCATCAAAGCCATTTAGTACTACCTCCGATTTTTTCTCAGGAAATCTTACATGGCTACTTGACAGGTAGCGGTTATGCTTCATTCTATGGCTGTACTCCAAGCTTATCAAGCAGATGTACCTAAGGAGCAGGATGAGGGTGAAGGCCTAACTCCAGAGGCTGTTAAGGAGCTCAAGTGCGCAACAGATTTGCATCCATGTCAGAAATCGTGGCATTTGAGCACCATCTTTGGCTTACGCTTACTGACATCAAAGAAAATGACAAAACTTTCCCTTTGGATGCCCCCATGTCTAAGGATTGGAGACTACATTAGACATTTCAGCCAGCAAAGCAACAGTCTGCTGTTTTTCGCCAGCTCATCGCATGCAGGTCTAGGGAGGTCGAGCAGCAACCACCTGCAGTTTGTTCATGCTCATCTTCTCTACAGTGCTTTTGAGAGGCTCAACAGAGTGAAACATAGCCTATGGAACCCCCTCGTAAGGATCTGGCTACAAGGTCTTGTCCACCAGTTCACTCACGGCAATGTAGACAAATAGACCTGAGCTCAACGGCCAAGGCCTCTCATCCTCAGGCCCCTACTAGTAGTTCCTGATTGCTTCGGTCATCATCAATGTCAGGCTTTCTTTTGAGAGTTTGAACAAACCACACAAATAGGTTCAACAAGTTTCAAACATAGAACATTCAAAGCCCTTGGTAGATTATTGGGCCACATGGCAACTCCTGCCCAAGATCTCGCAGTGGGTACTATGTACCATTCAACACAATTACACCATCCAATTACAAAAAGGGCTGCTGCCTTTCAGTGGGATTTTTCCCACGACAGTGCTTCCTTGGGAGGTCTCAGTTTTTAATCAGAAGGTTTGGTCAATCCTAGATAAAGAGGCTTAAGAAGAAATACTCAGATGGAGTCAGGCTTCTACAGCCATTATTTTGTAGAGCCCAAGAAGGATGAGGTTTTATGTCCAATTTTGGCCCAAGGCACCTTTATAACCTTATGTGGAAAATGTTTACCTCTTGGTGTAAGCAACGCAACCTATATTCAGTTAATTTCCCTGAATGTTTAAAATGGGAGTTTCTGCAGAGTCATTTTTCAAAGGGGGTGGCCCCTGCCAATCTTAAGGTTGATGTGGAAGCCATATCTGCTGAACATGTGCCCTTGGGAGGTGTTTATGTAGAACAGCACCCTCTGGTTCTCCCATTTCTTGCAGGGGTTGAGACTGTTTAGGCCTTTCCGCCTTGCAAGAATTCTTTCATGGGATTTGAAATCCGTCATTCCTCAAAAACGGAGTTACAGCCGAGAAAGTCCAAAAGCGCAAGCCATTACAAAGAAAGTAATGGAATTTATTGTATTAGATGACCAGCCATTTTCTGTAGTAGAAGACCAAGGTTTCCACCGTCTTATGGCACACATGGATCTGAGACACACACTACTCAGCAGACAATACTTTTCGGATGTGGCTCTACCCGAAATCTAGAATGCGTTGTCAGCTCATGTTCATAGTCTACTTAATGCTGAGGACAGATACATGAGTTTTACCACTGATATATGGAGCGCTGATGTGCTCACCTACCTAACCTGCCTTGTATGGCCCACACTCTTCAACTGGCCGTAATTGAAGGGTTGCTCTCACAGCACAAGGTAACTGACATCTTAGTGACTGGAAGAAAAAAAGTTGGCCATTTCAATCATTCGCCGATCACATACTCCCGACTTCAGAATGTGCAGGCACAGCTGGGCCAGCCAAAGAAAAGGCTACAACAAGATGTTCCAACTCGATGGAACAGCACATATTATATGCTGTCAAGTATAATGGAACAGAAGCATGCTTTGGGGGCATATGCTGCAAACTACAAATTACCTGCAAGCCTCAGCTTGTACCAATGGGGTTTAATCGAGAACATATTGACTCTTCTTGCACCATTTGAGAAGCTTACAAAGGAGATCAGCTTTTCCACTGCGACTGCAGCAGATGTCATCCCCTCAATCGTTGCACTGAAACATCTCCAAAAAAACCCAGCTGAAACGGATCATGGCATTAAAACCCTCAAATCCACTCTTTTAGAAGCGGTTGTAAAAAGAGTCAGCAATGTTAAAATGGAGCCCTTGTATTGTCTGGCTACGCTACTTGATCCAAGGTAACAAAACAGGAGAACTGAGAGAAGCGATGAGATACGCTGAGGAGAATGAAGTGTGCACAGAGGCGCCAGCAGAAAAAATACCACACAGAGCAAGCTCACTGTTGGCGATGCACGCTGAGATATTGGAAGAAAATTCTGAAGTGATTAAGTATATGGTCAGGCGTACAGCACTGGAAATGCAGAGCTACCTGTCTGAGATACAGATACCAAGAAGCGAACAACCGTTTGTGTACTGGCGCACAAATAAGAGCCGCTTTCCTGTCCTCGCTGAAGCTGCGCGAGCGTACCTGTCCGCACACTGCACAAGTGTAGACAGTGATCGTTTGTTCAGCTCAGCTTCACATGTGCTGGATGAGAAACGAAACAGACTAACTTGTGGCAAAGCTGAAATGCTTCTTTTTGTAAAGAAGAACTCACATGCACTTTTGAAAAGCCAGAAATAAACATCAGGGGCCCGTTCATCGTACGTCGCTAACTCAGTTAGCTGGATTTGATTGTTGACGATTTGGCATGATCTTGGATCGTTTGGTTCTTCGAAGCTCATCTCGGAGCTGCTGTCATAGTAACAGGTCCGTTAGCTTAATCCTGCTCGGGAGCAGCTTATTTCATGTAAACAGGATTAGATCGCTTCTTTTCAACCAGAAATGATACTCAAAATGTGTCTGCTACCACAGCTACTTTATTACAAGAGTAGCGTACTGATCCAGGGACAATAATTTAAAATAATAATCATTAAAAAAATATTTAAAAATAATATAAAAATGTTGTGTAGTCCATAACAGCATACTATAGACACAGCCAGTTTTACTCACTGAAATATTTATTAGTCATAAAATTATTACTTCATAATTGTATTAGAATTTTACACACATACTATACAGATAACAGAGTGAATAATGAATGAGTTTAATATTATTTCTAATAAACCATCAACATCTCTGTTAATCTCATTAAGAACTTTTTTACATTTATGACAGAGATAAATCTGGTTTATAATAAGTGCAGTTGGTAATACTATTACTATATACTATATACTATTATTTACGAGTTTGACACCAAGCAGAGGTTGGGTTTTCACTTTCAACCAACATCTGACTTCTGAGCAATGTCAGTCCACATCTAGTGTGATGGGAAGCTTTATTAGAATGTTAGAGAATAATGTTTTAACAATTTTATCAATGGACATTTTTAGAATGTTTTTAGAGAATGTTATCCTACCTTTTAGCAGAAAATTCTGGGAACTAAAATAAAACTAGCTCCTGAAAACATTCCTAAAACATTATAAAATACTAGGTGGGCAAGAACTCAGCACTTGACGCTTTCCTGGTATTTAAAAAAAAAATGTGGGCCTCGTGAATTTTTTCGTGAAGTATATAGTTATTATTTCTTTAATGTATAATTATTTATGTTCATTTACTTAGAAACACTAAATTCTAAATACAAGGACATGAACAGCTCAGGGCAGAATGTCCCTACTGTTATATAATTATTACGCTAATCACGGATGCATTTCTTTCTTGCCAATAGCAGCCGTTGTGTTTCCACATAACTTCAGAGCATCTGGCAGTGGATCGCCTTATGAAGTAGAAATATTATGCTTTCGACTTTGAGTCAATCAGCAGCTTTGGTAAAAGTATTAATGGGCTCTGAAAGATTTTGTTGTGCTTTAAATAAAATGCACCATATGGTGTACTTAATCTTAAAACTCTTCTTCAAAAAATGGTAAATAGTAACATATATCAAGTGTTTCTTTAATTATGGAAAGTCAATGAAAAACTGTCATCCAGATGGGGTCTAAGAGCTGGGGTCGCAGAACTCCTATAGCCTTCTCACCAGGAGAAAAAGGGCATACTTTAGATGCTGCTGTTTGATCCAATCACAGTGCTTGCCTCATTATAACCATCTTGTAGCCATCATTATAACCTCATTATGGCCATCAGTAAGAGTGTGTGAGCAGAGGGAATACGGTGACCATTGCACATTGCAAAGGATAGCAGTGTTTTTGTCTGTTGACAGCTGTGTCAGAATCCTCTAGAAAATCATTAAAAACATGAGGACAGGCTGCATTAGGGTTGTATTTAAGTACAGCTCTTATGAACTTAGTCTGTATAAGGTTATGTTTTGTATATTTTTTTTAATCTCAATTTGGCTTTTAAATACTATACATATTCAATCCATATTGTTGTGGTGGAGTCAATCAATGGCTTGTTTCTTTTTATACACAATCCTGGTTACAATCAATTTATTGCTCAATCTGATTCCACTTCAATTATGTAACTGTTCTGGCTTGCTTAGATGATTAATGATCAATTACTACAATCAGTTAACAGGACAACGAAGCTCAGGAAGGGGGAAGAGGAGTTAATGACTTTCTCTCGCCTACTGAACCATTATTTCCTTTCCATGTCATTGCATATGCAATACAAACACACACACACACACATGCACACAAATCATACTCCAGACATAGACACCATTACCTTACCTTACAAACAAGATGTCATCGTTTCACTGTATGTTATGGGTCCAGTTGAAGCTCACTTGATACATAAACATGAAAATCACTGAACCTTGTCACAAAGCATTTAGATATACAGTTCATGGCCTTGGTTTCACATTACAAATGCCACAGAATATAATCTGCAAATCTATCAGTCCTTTTTCAAAAATATATACGCATCGATGCACTGCCATCTGTTGGTTGAAGTTTGAAAATACCTCTTATTTAAAGGAATAGAACCCTCAAAAAATGTTGTAGCAAAAGTTTTCAAAAGGTTAGTTCCCCTAAATTCTGTCATTAATTACTCACTCTCATGGTACTTCAAACCCATAAGACCTGTTTACCTCCAGAACATAAATTAAGATATTTTTATGAAATCTGAGAGATTTCTGAACCTTCATAAACAGCAACACAACTGAAACATGTTATGGTCCAGAAACATAGTGAGAACATCAGTAAAATAGTGAGTTATTAATGACAGAATTTTCATTTTTGGGTCACTATCTCTTTAAGCTCTTTGCTATACAAATGTACACTACCAATCAAAAGTTTGGAGAACAGAATAGAAGCAATATCATTTATTTGAAACAGAAATCTTTTGTAAAATTATAAATGTCTTTTTTGTCACTTCACAGTTTAATGCATCTTTGTGAAGAAAAAAAAATAATAATAATAATTTCAACAACTGTCAACAACTTAAACTATTCCAACTATCTGCCAACCTCCAAAAAGCACCATAAAATCAATATATGCAAGTCTCATGAATTCACACTAAAGCTTTGTGTGAGGAACAGACTGAAATTAATTATTCACTGTTTTTTTTGCTTTGTCCCGAAATGCAACCACAAGTCTTTGGATGGAAGATGCCTGTTTATGCTTTCCTACCGATGGAACACAGCAGAAACTCTAGCTAAACTGATATGACAATTATTCCATGTCAACACCACTGTGACGAGAGGGACGGGGCCAAGAGCCGAGGGAACGGAGTGAGACAGGTGCATACGAGACACCTGAGCCACTCACTTTTTTTGGTTTGTGAAACCCGCCAATCGCCACTTTTCCCAATTGTATTTCGGCATTGTCGGGTTGCCAGTTGGCGGAAAACACAGCATATTTAATTTCATTCATTGTTAATTGAGCTCGTTCCTGTTTGTGTTGTCATCTGGAAACCTGCGTCATCTTTTCTGAGGAGGGGCCGGGTGAAAAAATCCTCTCCAATATTTTGAATTTGGACGACATTTTATATACATAAATGTAATTTTTTAGGTTATAAAATAATTTATGATTTGATTGCTGAATTGCAGCATTATTTTGGGACTATCTTTAACTCATGTAACAATAAGGCTTTAAAACAAGGACTGCTGGAGCGCCCCTGCTTCCTGGACCCACGAGGACACCAGTGTGCATGCACGGGGAAGAGACCGGTCTCCCGGGGAGAGGCGCGTTGGACTTTTAACTCTCTATGGTACGGAGTTGACATATGACATTTCATTTATACTCATTTCCTTGTTATTCTGAAAAAAACTACGATATATAGCATCATGGGAATCAAAAGGGTAGGCCTTAAGGTTGCCAATGATGTGCTGTTTTTAAGTCACATGACAACTGAATGTCCTCCCAAAACTCCTTTTCCCATGGTCAACCTACACAGAAGACACCTGTTGAAGTGCTCCAGAAATTGCTCTATTAACCTAATTTCTAAACATCTTTTCTCAAGGGGGATTTTTTTGCAACATCTTTGGTATTAGATATTTTAATTCATAAATCAATTTTGTCTAACATAGTTTTACTGTAAATTAAGAAAATATCAAGGTTGCCATATGGCAACACTGTACCACAGTGGAATTGCAGTAATGTATTTCCCCAATTGGATTTTTTATAGATAGTAGCATCAATACAATTATCACATTTATTTAATGATTTGAAGTGTTTATTTTAGTATAGTTGTATTTATGTATAAATAACAAAATGATGTCTTCTTTTCAGAAAATGAATACAGCTATATTTTATGGAAAGGGCAATAGGAAGAGTGCAAATACCCTGGCTGCAGGGGGATCGTCCACATGAAGTGCAGCAAATGTGACTTGCACCTTTGCATCACAGCTGAAAGTAACTGCTTTTTGCAGTTTCATGGGATGTCATGAAATTTGACATGAGTTGGATTGAGACGGGTGCACATGGATGGACTGGGAAAACCCACACTGAGGAACAGCTGTGGCCTAATGGTCAGACTGTTGGACTAATTACCCAAAGGTCACCAGTTTGAGTCTCTGTGCTAGCAGGAGTTGTAGGTGGGAGGTTGTGAATGAACAGCACTCTCTTCCACCCTCAGTACCCATGGCTGAAGTGCCCTTGAGCAAGGCACTGGACCCCCATTTGCTCCCCGGCCGCTATATACAGTATATAGCTGCCCAATGCTCTGGGTGTGTGTTCACGGTGTGTTCACTTCTCACTGCTGTGTGTGTGCACTTGGATGGGTTAAATGCAGAGCACCAATTCCAAGTATGGGTTACCAAACTTGGCAAATGTCTAAACTTTCAGTTTTCACTTTACTTCAGGAAGCCGCCTATCGTAATACCTGTATTTTACGTTTTCATGTTCTACATGGTATTAGTGCATGTTCCAAGCTACCATACATTTACTTAACTTGTATAAAATCCTTTCAAAAATATTTGTTTTTGTTGTTGGAAACTTTGTGGATGTAAAACAAATAAAAAGTTGATGAATTTGATATCCATATATGGTACAAAAGCAATTTTTTTTGTCCGTTTGCAAGCATTATAATAATACTTTAAAGTACCATTTTGAAGGTTAAATGATAGGAACCTACCTACTTTTGGTTTGCACGAGTTCCAAGGATAACAATCTATAAATATTTAAAAGAAATGTCAGTTTAAACAGAAAAGATAATCATAATTTAATAAAAAAACTACGTTTTTGGCCATTTTCCATTGTGGTACACTGTTGCCATATGGCAACGTTTTCCTAAATACCCCCAACCCACCCCCCCCCCCCCCCCCCAAAAAGGAAAAATTTCAAAAAAAATTTTTGGGATTTGTATAATTGAAGCTATTTTAATGAAATGTTTTAATATAAATATTTAAAAAAATATTTCATGGTTAGAACATAATGCGTACCATAGAGGGTTAAACAGCGGCGGTAATGAGGCTCCATTTCCATCAGTTGTGTGCCCCATCACAGCCGTCAGCCCTGGCTCATCCACACACCCTCCTCTCTGACACACCCACTCCTGTCGGGAGCCTTAGGACGGGGTGCCAATGATAATCAGGGGGGAGGCAGCTGACACTTCACAAATTATATATATATATATATATATATATATATATATATATATATATATATATATATATATAAAGACCACTAACACTAGCTTGCTCTGTTTTTTTCTATTCTATGTTTTATTTGTATTTATTGTATTATTTAAAAGCCCTTGCTACATGTACTGCATTTAAGCTAACTGAGACTTGTTATAGCACTTCTATATCATTCTATGATCATATGACTTCTATGATTGCTTCCATTGTCCTCATTTGTACAGTATTGTTCAAAATAATAGCAGTACAATGTGATTAACCAGAATAATCAAGGTTTTTCGTATATTTTTTATTGCTACGTGGCAAACAAGTTACCAGTAGGTTCAGTAGATTCTCAGAAAACAAATGAGACCCAGCATTCATGATATGCACGCTCTTAAGGCTGTGCAATTGGGCAATTAGTTGAATTAGTTGAAAGGGGTGTGTTAAAAAAAATAGCAGTGTGGCATTCAATCACTGAGGTCATCAATTTTGTGAAGAAACAGGTGTGAATCAGGTGGCCCCTATTTAAGGATGAAGCCAACACTTGTTGAACATGCATTTGAAAGCTGAGGAAAATGGGTCGTTCAGGACATTGTTCAGAAGAACAGCGTACTTTGATTAAAAAGTTGATTAGAGAGGGGAAAACCTATAAAGAGGTGCAAAAAATGATAGGCTGTTCAGCTAAAATGATCTCCAATGCCTTAAAATGGAGAGCAAAACCAGAGAGACTTGGAAGAAAACGGAAGACAACCATCAAAATGGATAGAAGAATAACCAGAATGGCAAAGGCTCAGCCAATGATCACCTCCAGGATGATCAAAGACAGTCTGGAGTTACCTGTAAGTACTGTGACAGTTAGAAGACGTCTGTGTGAAGCTAATCTATTTTCAAGAATCCCCCGCAAAGTCCCTCTGTTAAAAAAAAGGCATGTGCAGAAGAGGTTACAATTTGCCAAAGAACACATCAACTGGCCTAAAGAGAAATGGAGGAACATTTTGTGGACTGATGAGAGTAAAATTGTTCTTTTTGGGTCAAAGGGCCACAGGCAGTTTGTGAGACGACCCCCAAACTCTGAATTCAAGCCACAGTACACAGTGAAGACAGTGAAGCATGGAGGTGCAAGCATCATGATATGGGCATGTTTCTCCTACTATGGTGTTGGGCCTATTTATCGCATACCAGGGATCATGGATCAGTTTGCATATGTTAAAATACTAGAAGAGGTCATGTTGCCCTATGCTGAAGAGGACATGCCCTTGAAATGGTTGTTTCAACAAGACAATGACCCAAAACACACTAGTAAACGGGCAAAGTCTTGGTTCCAAACCAACAAAATTAATGTTATGGAGTGGCCAGCCCAATCTCTAGACCTTAATCCAATTGAGAACTTGTGGGGTGATATCAAAAATGCTGTTTCTGAAGCAAAACCAAGAAATGTGAATGAATTGTGGAATGTTGTTAAAGAATCATGGAGTGGAATAACAGCTGAGAGGTGCCACAAGTTGGTTGACTCCATGCCACACAGATGTCAAGCAGTTTTAAAAAACTGTGGTCATACAACTAAATATTAGTTTAGTGATTCACAGGATTGCTAAATCCCAGAAAAAAAAAAATGTTTGTACAAAATAGTTTTGAGTTTGTACAGTCAAAGGTAGACACTGCTATTTTTTTGAACACACCCCTTTCAACTAATTGCCCAATTGCACAGCCTTAAGAGCGTGCATATCATGAATGCTGGGTCTTGTTTGTTTTCTGACAATCTACTGAACCTACTGGTAACTTGTTTGCCACGTAGCAATAAAAAATATACGAAAAACCTTGATTATTCTGGTTAGTCACATTGTACTGCTATTATTTTGAACAATACTGTAAGTCGCTTTGGACCATTTAGATGTCAATATAACATGATTTACTGCTCAAGAAACACTTCTGATTATCTGTTAAAAAAGTTGTGCTACTCTGTTTATTTATTTATTGGTGAAACCGAATTATTATTATTGCAGGATTCTTCAATGAATATACATTTTTACAGGAAAGTCATTCATTTGAAATAGAAATATACTGTAACACAAAAGAGATTTTAATATTACTCTTGATAAATGTAATGAATTATTGCTAAATTAATGTATTAATTTCATAATAAAAATACAAGTATACAGAAAAATTACTTACCAAAACCTCTGAACAGTAAAATAGCAGTAAAACAGTATAACTATACTGTTACGTTGTATAATTATATCATATTAATTGGTAATCTCATTAAATCTATCTTTTCTTTCTCAAGACTCGTGTGTTTGCTAACTCGTGTGTTTGCTAATCAGGATCGTAGTATTGTGACCTCAATTAATTTAGCACATACCCATTTATTATTAGTGTTTTCACATTTTATGTTAGTTGGAGGTTACCTCTTTGATTGTATCACTTCTGCCTTTGAACATATGAAGAACATTAACTCCTGTTCTTCACTGTTTATATGTTTCACTCACTCAAGCTACATTTCTCAACAAAACCCCTGAAGAAAATCTGTTTGGTCATCCATGAACAACAATTCTAGTCCATGCCATTCTTTGAAGCAACTTTCTTTCATGAATACTGCAAGCATACCATACCATTCCCATCTGACAGCAGCTCTGTACCATGGTACCAAAACAGTATTTTTTTTCAGGAAGGTAAAATAATAGCAAATAGAAATAAAATAATTTTTATGACAATACAAGCACATATTCAAACACTTAAAAGCATTCATACATTTATTAATTATATGTTAAAGTGCAGTTGAATTGTTCAGTAAAGGCTTCCAGCAGTTTTGGTATGGCTTCCTCAGGTGGGACGTCCCGCCCCAGCTCTCGGCTCAGTGACGTCACACCTTTACCCACAATCCCACATGGCACAATGTTGTCAAACCAACTCATGTCTGTGTTGCAGTTAAGAGCCAGTCCATGGGAGGTGATGTATCTTCCACAATGGATACCTGCAAAACACAACTATTACCTTTATTTTGCTGTGAAAGGGTACTTTTTTAAACCTGGAAATAGTAGAAACCGGTTTTATAATTTTAAATAAATAAATTATATACCAAAATGAAATTATATTATGTATATTCTGCACTAGGAGACCAGTTAAATGAAAATAAACTGTGAAAATGAAATGCTCATGGGATCACCACCATTCACAAGTTTAGGATCAAGTAAGATTTTTTTTTTTTAGTTTTGATGCTTTTGTTCTAAAATGGGCGAATTTATAATAATAAATTAAATACATTGGTGTCCAAATGTTTGACCAGTAATCAACACAATACACAAAGTAAACCTAAACGGTTACTTACCAATTGCACAGATTTTGTGGTTGCCCACCCAGACACCTGTATCTGGAGACGTGGAGGCTTCGATCCCAAATGTACTGCACATCTTGATCACCGTCCTTTCCAGTTCACACACATACCATCTCACACTCTTCTTAAAGCAGGCCAGGTTGAGGATGGGATAACACACCAGCTGACCAGGACCATGAAACGTTATTAGACCTCCTCGGTTGGTACGGAAGAAGTCTGCGCCCAGAGCTTTGAGCCTCTGCTCCTCCTCAGGAGGGTAAGGAGCCTGTCTGATGCCGATGGTGTACACAGGCTCGTGTTCACACAGTAATAAAGTGTTTGGGCTAGTGCTGCATGAATCCATATGCTGCTTTATGTGCTGCTGCTGGACCTCCAAGGCACTGCGGTAAGATATTCTCCCTAAACGCACCACTTTCACAGCTGCCTTACCGACTGACATTGTTTTCAGGTGGGTTTTTGAAGCATCAACTAAAGAGACAGAAAACAAGGTCACAACTACTTCCTGTATTTCATTTGTATTAATCCATAAAACATCATTCAGTGGATATAAAACACATTGGAAAGCCATTGTGGAATATTTTTTCTAATACCTTTTAAAAAAATAAAAAATAAATAATGAATAAAAATGATAAAAGCACATAGGAAACTTCCAAGTTAAAGAAAATGTTAGGCCTATTACTTTTTTATTAGATCATAAATAGGGATATGTTTTATAGAATAATATTATGTACAGTAAAATTATATATATATATATATATATATATATATATATATATATATATATATATTAAATCGCGTGTTATTTAAGAAAAAAAAACTATCCATATGTTATAAAAAATTACAATATATAAAATAGAAATTGTAAAGTTCACTGATACCTGGTGCAAATGATCTAGAAAGTTGGCAAGGAAAATCTGTAATGTCCACATTTTAAACCAGCTTTAACACCAGATCCACAACAAGTACAAACATAAACTGATGTTAGAAGCCCAGAAAGCTTGATCCTTCTGTTAAAATCATGGAGTCATCTCTTACTGGACGCCGCCATACTGCCAGTGCAGATCTTCCTCTACTGTGACTGAAGGCGGAGCGCGTGCTGCATTACTGCCATCTGCTGGTTTGGGGAGATAACCCATACTTTTGTACTTTACAAACATGTCATAATTTACTCATCAAGGTTATGAGTTTCTTTCTTCTGTTCAACCCAAAAGAAAACATTTTGAAGAATGTTTTTAACCAAACGGTTGATGAACCCCACTGACTTTCTTAGTATTAAAAGAAAAAACAAAAACAACACCACCAAAATATTGTAATAGTTAATCATTTATGACCACTGTATAAAATAAATTAATAATAATAATAAAGGAAGCAGTTATTGTAATTTAGATTTTTTTTAAGTACTTTATTAATCAATGCTACAAGAACACGAGGTATAACATTATCATATTAACATTATCTACCAGAGGGAAAATTAAAACTACATAATATTGTGTGTGTGTATATATATATATATATATATATATATATATATATATATATATATATATATATATATATATATTAGGAAAGAAAGGGACAAAATAATAAAATTATATACATTCCAATGCCTTCAGAGCATTAAGTGTTTTCTGTAAATGAGAACTTTTTTTTTTTTTTTTTTTTTTACTTTTAGGAATTAAAACTGCAGTCAGCCGCTTGACTGTCAGCGGTACAAAAAGTAAAGCAAATAAACAGACATAAACATACATATACATAGTTAGTGACAAATTGAAAAGTTAAACAAAGATGTGAACATTTTTACAGATTGAAACGCATTTTGCAGCTTTCTTATTTTTCAGCCCCAATATTGTATTTAGGTATTGCAAAATTTGTGTGAGAACTGGTCGTTCTACCACCGCTGTATGTGACGCCATGGCTGGGCGGGGCTTGTTTTCAAACCCAGACGCAGGCACATACCAATGAAGATGGCGGCGGTGGGGTCCGCCAAATCCGCTGGACTGGGGCAAAGAGGTAAAAGCAGGCCTGGCACTCTCGCTGCTCCACTGAGTTTGGAGGAGTCCCGGTGTCCGGTGTGCTCCGAGATTCTCCTGGAGCCGGTAACGATGCCATGCGGACACTCGGTGTGCCTGCATTGCTTCCAGCGGACGGTGAAGTTAATCAGTCTGTGCTGTCCTCTGTGCCGGCTGCGAGTGTCCAGCTGGGCCCGTAAACAGTCCCGGGAGAAGAGCCTGATCAACACCGAGCTCTGGGAGCTGGTCCGGCTCAGTCACCCGGAGAGATGCAGGCGCAGGCTGGAGCAGAGAGACCGAGAGACCGCGGACGGAGGTGCGGAGGACTTCAAATATTACATAATCATGAGTTTGAAATAATCATTTACGCTTCGAGAAATCGCAGTATGACAGTTTCCCAGCTTCAGTGAATTCAGTTCAGTCGACCCTTTTACCAATATATATATATATATATATATATATATATATATATATATATATATATATATATATATATATAATTTACTTTGGTTTGGTCTGTGTATAAACGCCCAGTTTACGACTTCAACAAAACACGTCTTGAATACTGTTGTACCGAGTACAATTTGAATGGCTTACTTTGTTGATATTTTATGTCATGTATTTATATTTCATAATATCATGTGTTTATATATAGCTTATTTGACTATTATTTTATGTATGTTTCTTATCCATCTCTGACTTGCTATTTTTGAAGTCTTACAAGACAGTCAGTATTATTTCTCTAGTAGTATAGTAACTTATCCTGGTTGTTTGTAAACTCCATTGGTATTTGTCCAGGCATGTGTGTGTCCAGTGGGTGGAGCCAGTGACACAACTGAGATTCATGTTTATTATGGTCTGGTCACTTTAGTGAGCAAGTTAGCCATTTTCTGCTAATATATTTATGTTTTCATCTTTTAGAAATTTTCCGTGCACCTGTACAAATTCATAAGTCTGGAGAAATGCGTCAAGAGTACGAGAAACAAAAGATGAAGGTAAGTCAGAGGGGTATGACACACTAAATTGAGTATGCTCTTGATTGCGGTTTTATCACATTATATATCTCAAACATATAAGTTGCATAGTTTTACAGTGTTTTTGGATATCTAGGATACTGTGGTGTTAACTATTAATAAAACGACTGAACTATTGTTCCAACAAAGTGGAAACATCCACAAATGTCTTTTGTATGGCCAGTAAAGAATAGCCTGCACTTAATTTGGTATTTTGGTAAAATGCAAAGCACTTCTGGTTTCTAATAAGCTTGTTTTTTTTTTTATATATATGTTCACCTTATACTGTACATATATTAATCACTGTGTTATTTCTTCAGGGTGGAGGCAGTGAAGAAACTGAAGAGCGAAAGAAAAAAATCCACAGAAAAGAAGACTGTGGGATGCTAAAACACTGTCAATATCCTGTATGTTTAAAACTTTTATTTTTTTAAATATTGTTTTTACCTACTTGGGTCTAAACATGAACAGTTCATTCATAATTTGGGATATTTATTTCATTAACTGTTTAGTTCCTGCTCAATTACGTATGATCTTTCCATGTTTCAGTTCTGTGGAGTGTCAGACTCTGAGAATGAAGAGCCGGTGGGAAAGAGGACCCGACATGTTTCAGCATTTGTGCGAAAAACTGCTTTCAATAGAAGGTATTGCACTTATGCAAAAAACACACCTCTTCATTCTTTATTATGACATTTTAGGACAACATTCATAAAAACTATGAAATCGCAAATAGAGGTATATAAATTATGTGTCAAGCAAATAAATATTATACTTTGTTGGAAGTTATTCAGAGATTCCTTTTGTCTAGATTGCAGCCACACACTTTTTAAACAAATATGTAACAATATTAGGGTTGCATGATAAATCGCATGCGATATTTAATGTGCATCTTGTCAGTAAAGCCGGTTCTGTAATCAGTGGTTAATCCTCATCACCTGCGCGCTTTCATATGGAGCAGCATTAACTACACGGAGCCGTTGTTCACTGATAAGCTGCACAAAACATGCGCAAAATATGATCGTGTTTTTGCGCAGCTTGTCAGTGAACAAAGGCTCTGAGTAGTTCTATTGCTCTATGTGAAAGCGTGCAGGTGATGGAGATTTACCGCTGATTACAGAACCGGCTTTACTGACAAGTTGCGCATTAAATATTGCATGCTATGTATCATGCAACCCTAAATAATATTCAGACCAAAAATGTATTTTAAAATGTAATACATTTATTGATCTGTATCTGCCAACGAGCAAAACTATTAATACCCCTAATTAATATAATTAATCAGCTAATTAATATTAGCTGATGCCAAATGTCAGATGATTAGTCGCTATTAGAAGATTAGTAATTTTGTACGTCACTGTTTAATTTTTATTCTTTCCTCAATAAATTGTTTTCTGATTGTTAGATGTTAAAAAAAGATATAAATCCATTCTATCATTGTGCTGTATTACAGTTGTCTTAATAGCAGTGCTGTCCAGAGGAGCAGGAGCTGTACAGATTCTGAGGATGGAAGAGGAAAAAATAGAGTTCACGCACATCATGCCGGTCCTGACAAGGTATAAGATTTCACTTCTTGGCTGAATGAGTATGTGAAATAATCTTCAGACTAATTGGTTGTTTAGGGTGAGTTGTTGGATAAAACACCAGTCCTGTTGTTCCGAGAAATGTAACTGGCTCTCAACTTTAATTGCTGAGTATGTTGTTGTAAGTCAAATTATTTAGAAGACATACCGTATTTTCCGGACTATAAGTCGCACTTTTTTTCATAGTTTGCCTGGTCCTGCGACTTACAGTCAGGTGCGACTTATTTATCAAAATTAATTTGACATGAACCGAGAGAAATGAACCAAGAGATGTGAACTAAGAGAAAACATTACCGTCTCCAGCCGCGAGAGGGCGCTCTATGCTGCTGAGTGCTCCTGTAGCCTACACTGAGCAGCACAGAGCGCCCTCTCGTGGTTGGAGACGGTAATGTTTTCTCTTGGTACTTGGTTCTAAATAAATGCGACTTATATATGTTTTTTTACTTGTCATGATGTATTTTTGGACTGATGCGACTTATACTTAGGTGCGACTTATAGTCCGAAAAATACCTTATTTATCAGATTTCACTGAAATCATAATCTGGCATAATTGTAAAATTGATTATGTCTGTATAAATAAAGTGGTAAACTTTGAGTAAATGTGATTTTAAATGTTATAATATTGTTTTTATAATGTCTAAATGCAAATCCAAAAGTACTGTATTAGCGAGTTGAATGAGCCCATTATTGGCCATCTGCTGCCATCTCTTGGTTATAATTGCAATTTTAGGGAACTTCCCAAATAAATATAGTGTCTATTTAAGCTTTATCACTTTATTGTGCCAATTGTTATTCAATATCCGTTAAATTTGCTTTACTTTTTTTGCATACTTGTTTAGAATCATAAAATGCACAGGAACTGACTTGGTTTTGTTAAGTTTTGAGTTGTATTTTAGGATTTACAGGCTTTTGGGTACACTAGATCGAGACCATATTTTTAAAGGGCCCCTATTATGCCATTTCCAATATTGCCTTTCATGCACTGTGTATTGTGCTGTATGTGAATGAAATGATCTGCAAAAGCTGTAAAGCTGAAAGTACACAATAAATAAAGTTACTGTCTCCCAAAATGAAGAATCAACACTGTATAGTCTAGACGAGTGATTAGTAATTTGAATAAAATAATATATCGCATGTGCTCACGTAGTTTTGTGAAGTTTTGAATTTCCGTTTAGACTTTAAAGGCTTATGGGTAAATTGGGCCACATCCACACAAAGCTAGAGCTTTCCCTATCCAATCTTTTTTTACCTCGTTGTAAAGAAAAATTCCATAAACACGGCATAATCTCAAGAAATATCTGCATACACATGAAACCACTGAAGCTGACTCAGAACGATGACGTATACATGCCAGACCAGTCTGTGGTGCTGTAATTCTGCCACAGAGATACACTAAAAATGGGGAAGAATTCATAGACTAGAGCATGTGCATAAACCTTGTGTGTAGTCCACCATTGTTGTTGTTGTTGTTGTTGTTGTTGTTGCTGTTACGTGACATAGCAGTGTTTGATTCAAGTCGAGAAGTGGGGTGACGACATCATCATTTCACAAAATATACAGATTGGCTGTACACATGAAAACGAAAGGGTGTCGTTTTCAGATTTATCCACTGTGGGACCTAAATGCATCTCCGGGTGGATAGGCCCCCCCCTCCCCTTTTTTTTTTAAAGGACCTTGTTATAGCCACGCAAAGGGTAAAGTTATTTTTTTATTGACCTAGGGAGTCCAAAGAATTGTACTGCAGTAGTTTTGTTTTCAAAATTGAGCAAAAAACCTAGGACTAGTTCACAAAATGATAGAAAACTAGACTTCTTTATGATATAAATACTACAGCCACTGTCATTTCTTGAACAAGAACATGTGGACATCGAAACATGCAAACTCAGCGCAAGGTTTATAATTTTTATTTATTATGAACAGTTTGCATAATTGAAAAGATTATGTATTCTCCTGTGTTGGGGTGGGTTCATCAATTATTTACCTTATAAATCTGATAGAATGATGCACATGCTCATAATAATTGTTATAAATTGTTTATCCTCTGTTTGATTACATCTTTAATTGATTTTTGTGTTAATTTCTGTTATTTGTACATAAACTGACAGTCACCACTGATAAGCTAATACTAAATATTGTAGAAACTTAATTTTCTGTAAAGTTGCTCTGCAGTGATTTGTATCGTAAAAAGCGCTACACAAAAAAACTTGGATTGAATATTGTTCCTAGACGAATGTTATAAGCAACTCAGATTCTTTGAGATGGTCTGTGCAAAAACTCGAAACAATCAGAATGATTACATTTTACTAGGGGTGTAACGATACGCGTATTCGTATTGAACCGTTCGGTACGACGCTTTCGGTTCGGTACGCGGTACGCATTATGTATACCGAACGGTTCGTTGGAGTAATTCATTATATTTGAAAAAAAAAAAAAAAGATAGAGAAAGAAATATAATGATATGCGTTCAACAAGGTAGCCCAATAACCCAAACAACGTAACAGGCAACGCCCCTGACACTCCCGAAGAAGAAAAAAACACCATCTTATATGTTTATGTTAGGCTACTCAGCAGGCGCTCGCTCACTCAGTACGCGCTGAAGGCTCGTTGCAAAATAGCCAATGCGTTTAACAGACTAGAAATGAGAAGATCCTCCAATAACCAACAGGTCTGGTGTTTGGGTGCACTTTAGATTCCCTTTAAGCTATAATGGTGATGGCAAGAGAGTGGTGGATAAAAAAACAACGGTATGTCGCATCTGCAACATGACAGGGTACACCAGCGGGATTACAAAAAAAAAAAAAAAAAACCAGCGGGAATATCTGGGATATATGCGTCAGTACTATCTGGGAAAAGACGAAAAAAAGGAGAAACATGCACGCAGCAAACTATCCCTGCAGCATTTAGAAACTATAGCTTACAGGGAATCCAACCCAAACACCAGACCTGTTGGTTATTTTAGGATCTTATATTTCTGGTCTGTTAAAGGCATTCGACATTTTGCAACGAGCCTTCAGCGCGTGCTGAGTGAGCGAGCGCCTTAGGGGCCGTTCACATATCGTGCCTAAAAACGCATGGAAAACGCTAAGCGCGTCTTTCTCCTGAGGCGTCTGTCTTTGCTAAGCAACAATGACGTGCTCTCTCCATGAGACGCGGAAATTTCAGCGAAGGATAAATGGATTTGCAGCTCTAAAAATCGCTTGCAGTAGCTCTGCTACTGAATTTATTTCCAAAATTGCAATCCATATACAACTATGATCAGCTGTTCCTTCATCTTGGCTGAGCTCTCAACGTTGTTACGGGAAAGGATGAAGCTGATTGGTTGGTTCTTGTCACATGACCCGCGGTGCGCTTGCGGCATTCTGAAAAGTTGAGATGTTTTTACATTTTGCTGTATCTAAAACGTATCGAACCGAACCGAACCGAACCGTGACATCAGTGTATCGTATCGAACCGAACCGTGAATTTTGTGAACCGTTACACCCCTACATTTTACCATATAAAAATGAGTTTGCTACAATTTTTACAGATGTTAAACTTTTTGTTATGATCAAGGCATTAATGTTTGCCTACAAAACCAGCACATGCTCTGCAACCCTTTACTTTAATTATTTCAGACTTATGTGTCCTCTAGAAGCATGCATTCTGCAGAGCCCTACTCTGCAGGATGTTGGCCCTTCAGGAGCATGACTGGACACCCCTATAGTAAGAAAGAGCATGTGTTGTGGCAAGCTTGACAATAGACAAATTGTCCAGTGAATTTTTATTGTTAGTGATACAACTCTGCATCTCTTTCCCTGCTCTAGGCTAGCATCGCACATAGTTACAATGCTGGAATCCTTCTGTCCTCGGAGAACAGTCGCTCTTTCTCAGCACCAGTACTGACCTTAGATAAGAGACACCACTGGCGGGGCATCCACACCTCATCCGCTTCGCTCACGCTTCATACCAAACCAGAGAGGTCTATTAGCCCCGAGAGCAATGACAGCATATCGGAAGAACTCAACCATTTCAAGCCTATTGTCTGCTCACCGTGCACTCCACCCAAAAGGATGCCCGATGGGAGAATTTTGGAACCAACGATTGTGAAGTCAACCCCTAGGAACTTGACACGCACTCTGCAGAAGTCCACAAGCTACGAGGCCAGCCCAACCATCTTGCAGAAGTGGAAGCAGATTGAAGTTGATCGTCAGTTCATCAAGGTGAACTCAAAAGGTACAGTCACAAGTCCGATCGCAGAGGATCTTAGCCTTAAACTGAGTCCGGTTGAAGAATGGGACAGCCAACTCTGCAGCTGTGATGTAGCCAAGGACGGCTTGCAAGATCATCAGTGCATTTCTGTATCAAGTGCTAAGGATCGGAAGGATAAACCTATAGTCTGTAATAAACGACGGCTTGTATTTGATCAGGTTAACAAAGAGGAAGGTACACAGCCAGCTAGCGCTCCCATCAGGTCGATAACTCAGTCCGTTGCAGATACTTCATCCGCAAAAGGGCGAAGCAAATGTGAAGCACTCTGTAAACCCACAGAAATTTGTGAACCGTTGCTTGATAAACACGTTGGACACTGTAATCAGGGTACTGTAGACCCAGAGAACTTCATAAATGAGCCTACCACAAGGAGCTGTGTTAACAGACCTACCTCAAGAAGGAGCAAAAAGAGAAGCCACAAAACCAAACATTTGGAAGAGACCCTACAGACAAAAATATCCCGGACAGATGTCTGTGACAGGTTTGATGATCTGATTGTCCAGCAAATAAATCAGGAAAAGGAGGACAGAGAACTGGCACTAAAGCTACAAAGAAAGTTTGACAGAGAATTAAAAAAAGTAGACAGGCACAAAACAAGTCGTAACAATTACGAACTCCGGTCCTGGGCTACAAAAGATGGGATGGTAGGACACAGTACACGCAGATCAGGAAGAATCTCCAAATGAAATGAGCACTTTAGCTACAGCTGTTAAAGCATCCTCCAGTTATGGTAGTGTTTTATTGAAATGATTTGTCACCGTCACAAATGTTTTCTTTCTTGAGGCACTACAGAGGCGTTCTAACATCTGGATAAGTATTGAAAGATAAGGTTTTTTGCTTTTTTGACTTTTTATCCAAAGCAACTTGCGTTAATCGAGTCCACCAAGAGCAGAGGTGCCAATCCTGTTCCTGGAGATCTTGCAAAGTTTAGCTCCAACCCTGATCAAATACAACAGAGCCAGCTAATTAAGATCTTGAGCATTTAGTAATTACAGCCTGGTGTGTTGATCTGAACTTTGCAGGTAGATCTTCAGGAACAAGTTTGGGCGCCCATGACCTAGAGCAAGCAAGTGCTTTGCTTGCAGCAGAATTGTGGTAAGACAAGTGTGGACTCTCAGGAACTTTCCCAAATATGAGGATCTAGATCAGTGATCCTTAAATCTGGCTCATGAGATCCACTTTCCTGCAGAGTATAGCTCCAACCATAATCAAACAAACCTACCTGTGATTTTTCTATTGACCCTGAAGACACTTATTAGCAACCTCAGGTGTGTTTGATTAAGGTTAGAGCTAAACTCTGCAGGAAAGTGGATCTCGTGAGCCAGATTTGAGGATCACTGATCTAGATTTTAAGCTGCAATGTTTTGTTTCAAGCTCTCGTACTGTTTAACTGGCTTCTACTACTCAAAAAGAGAGGAAATTAGGTGTATGCTGTTTGGGAGAAGAAAAACGTACATAACTATTTATAAAAACTCTAAAAAGCTTTTTAGTACTTCAAGCCAGAGATGACAGTACTCCTTACAATCTTATTGTGATCATCACAATCGCTCTTCGAGAAATTATCATAGAACATTTGTTGAAACAGGTGTTTTGTACAAAAATTTTAGCATAATCCTTTTTCTTTGGCTTTTATATATTATTTTTATTGTTATTGTTGTTGATTTGTTTTTTACAATTTAGGTAGAAAACAGTAAAAATTGCAGCCTTGGGTCAGAAAACTACTCTACACAAGTACATAGACGCAAAGGCTTGTTCAACAAATTGCAGTTGTTGTATGTAACCTCTTTACTTTGTTCTTGTTGTACTTTGGTGGAAACAAACCTCAGTACTCAAGGCAGTGATATAATTGCCTTCAAATGTTTGTGCCATTAACCATGTTGTATTATTTTTCTAGCTAGCTAGCTATGAGCGTATTGGCAGTTTAAGGCAGGGTAGGTAGTTTGGTTCAAAAATGTTTTATGTTGGTTGAAAATCTCTTCACATTACTGAACAATCACTAAGTTAAGTGGTCTAAATATCTATATCTGTTTCTATATTATTTGTATCATCTGTGGAAGGCGTTGGACCATAAAATTTCCGAGGGCTACCATAGGCTGTCCTACCTGCCTGTCAACATATGTATTTGCATACCTCTGCACTTTGTACTGTAATGTTATCTCACCACTGAATGAGACATAAGGTAATCTGTCAGCGTTGCATTCAGTCCTCCTCCAATGCTGTTTCTCTTTGTGTCACTGCTTAGCGTCTGGTCTGCCAGTGCGCATTCATGTTTGCAGGAGGCTTGGCTCTGCAGAGTGATTTGCAAGGAGGGTGGGATCTTATGCTTTGAAAACTAGCTTTCTATAGTTAGCCTCTCTGCAACGGATCGTAAATAGTTCACCATAGACAATCTATAGAGGATCGTTGATAGCGATAGCGGTTTATGCCTTTGCCTGTTATAGCACCCCTTGTGGCAGTGATGAGAATTATATTAACACACATACTGGTGTTGATACTTTTTTTATGTTAAACATTTCTTTGTCGGAAATCAAACTTGGGTATCAAAAGCTTGTGTTCACATGTTTGTGTAGAGTATTTTGGGGCCTAACTGTGTTAAATAATATTACTATACTGTTTTTCGCTATTAAGTAAAATAGTTATAAAATAGTTTGGGATTTTAAAACGCTAAAAGCATTGTGTAAGTGTTGACGTTAATTACGATTTCTAAAGAAAATCTTTTTATTATTATTATTATTATTATTATTTAAAGCCTAACTTTTTTTCTGTATTTAAGTGTTTTGACCCTTTTCAAACTGTAATCTGCATTTGGACTTTTCAAATTATGAAACACCACAACAACAATATAAAATAAAAAATAAAAAAAAACTTGATTTGGCAACCAGCAAAAGAAGTATGAGAATTTTCTTTAATACAATAGTTTTCTGTCATTTTATTTTTTTATAGTTTACCCATATTTCACTTGATGTTCACACTAATCTTAAGGGCTACTTTCATTTCAGAACCTTATCTACATTGAACAAAATTATAAACGCCACACTTTTGTTTTTCCTCCATTTTTCATCAGCTGAACTCCAAGATCTAAGACTTTTTCTATGTACACAAAAGGCCTATTTCTCTCAAATATTGTTCACAAATCTGTCTAAATCGGTGTTAGTGAGCACTTCTCCTTTGCTGAAATAATCCATCCTCCTCACAGGTGTGACGTATCAAAATGCTCATTAGACAGCATGATTATTGCACAGGTGTCCCTTAGGCTGGCCACAATAAAAGGACAACCTAAACCTGCAACCATATACAGTATTGTTCAAAATAATAGCAGTACAATGTGACTAACCAGAATAATCAAGGTTTTTCGTATATTTTTTTATTGCTACGTGCAAACAAGTTACCAGTAGGTTCAGTAGATTCTCAGAAAACAAATGAGACCCAGCATTCATGATATGCACGCTCTTAAGGCTGTGCAATTGGGCAATTAGTTGAATTAGTTGAAAGGGGTGTGTTAAAAAAAATAGCAGTGTGGCATTCAATCACTGAGGTCATCAATTTTGTGAAGAAACAGGTGTGAATCAGGTGGCCCCTATTTAAGGATGAAGCCAACACTTGTTGAACATGCATTTGAAAGCTGAGGAAAATGGGTCGTTCAAGACATTGTTCAGAAGAACAGCGTACTTTGATTAAAAAGTTGATTAGAGAGGGGAAAACCTATAAAGAGGTGCAAAAAATGATAGGCTAAAATGATCTCCAATGCCTTAAAATGGAGAGCAAAACCAGAGAGACATGGAAGAAAACGGAAGACAACCATCAAAATGGATAGAAGAATAACCAGAATGGCAAAGGCTCAGCCAATGATCACCTCCAGGATGATCAAAGACAGTCTGGAGTTACCTGTAAGTACTGTGACAGTTAGAAGACGTCTGTGTGAAGCTAATCTATTTTCAAGAATCCCCCGCAAAGTCCCTCTGTTAAAAAAAAGGCATGTGCAGAAGAGGTTACAATTTGCCAAAGAACACATCAACTGGCCTAAAGAGAAATGGAGGAACATTTTGTGGACTGATGAGAGTAAAATTGTTCTTTTTGGGTCCAAGGGCCACAGGCAGTTTGTGAGACGACCCCCAAACTCTGAATTCAAGCCACAGTACACAGTGAAGACAGGGAAGCATGGAGGTGCAAGCATCATGATATGGGCATGTTTCTCCTACTATGGTGTTGGGCCTATTTATCGCATACCAGGGATCATGGATCAGTTTGCATATGTTAAAATACTTGAAGAGGTCATGTTGCCCTATGCTGAAGAGGACATGCCCTTGAAATGGTTGTTTCAACAAGACAATGACCCAAAACACACTAGTAAACGGGCAAAGTCTTGGTTCCAAACCAACAAAATTAATGTTATGGAGTGGCCAGCCCAATCTCCAGACCTTAATCCAATTGAGAACTTGTGGGGTGATATCAAAAATGCTGTTTCTGAAGCAAAACCAAGAAATGTGAATGAATTGTGGAATGTTGTTAAAGAATCATGGAGTGGAATAACAGCTGAGAGGTGCCACAAGTTGGTTGACTCCATGCCACACAGATGTCAAGCAGTTTTAAAAAACTGTGGTCGTACAACTAAATATTAGTTTAGTGATTCACAGGATTGCTAAATCCCAGAAAAAAAAAATGTTTGTACAAAATAGTTGCGAGTTTGTACAGTCAAAGGTAGACACTGCTATTTTTTTGAACACACCCCTTTCAACTAATTGCCCAATTGCACAGCCTTAAGAGCGTGCATATCATGAATGCTGGGTCTTGTTTGTTTTCTGACAATCTACTGAACCTACTGGTAACTTGTTTGCCACGTAGCAATAAAAAATATACTAAAAACCTTGATTATTCTGGTTAGTCACATTGTACTGCTATTATTTTGAACAAAACTGTACGTCTGCATTAATCCAAACACATTTGAAAATGGCCTTTTCATTTTAAAACGCTCTCTGTCCACAATAGCATTTTCAACCATTTTCCAAAAGTGTCTCATCCACACAGGAACATCAGAAAATGTTAAATTCACTTTCTGCGCATTTGTAAAGCCTCAAAAAGGCTCACTACAGATTATACACATGGAACAGACATGAGACGTTTTCATGCAGTTTTTCTGCCAGGAAATTTGATTCATTTTGTTTACGAAAAGAATTCACTATTCACTGACGTGTCCAGGTTGCTCACACTCACGGTTGTATGGTTGTACACGGTGTTTACGGTTGTAGCCTCATGTTTTGCCGCAAATAGCAATCGTGAGTAAATTTGCTTTCATCTTTTGCAGGACTGTGATATGAACAGTATACAAATTAACACATCTATAGCAATAGTGTGAAAGTGCATAGTGTGCACGATTGCAGTATAAACACAGATATCTATTTGTATAATATGTGCATCAGATGACTAAACTTTTATCATCGTTTTCAAAATCCTCCGTTTTCACAGTCGACGATACAATGCGAAAACCATGTTTTAAAATTTATCCACTTTAGAGAGCGTTTTCAAGAAGCTCAGTTTTCCTCGACTAAAAACGCCATCTTGGTGTGGACGAAAGGCTAAAATGGACAGAACAAGATGTGTTTTCAAACAAAAACATATTAGCGTGGACACGGCCTCGTACATGCAGTTTTATCACACAGCACAATGCAGATTTGTGAAAAATATTTGAGAGAAACAAAAAAAAGTCTTAGACCTTTGACGTCAGCTCATGAAAAATGGGGGCAAAACAAAAGTGTTGCATTTATAATTTTGTTCATTGTATTAAGCTTTGTTTAGTAGAGAGACCACATGCATATGCACAGACATTTAATCTTTTATCTTTATTGCAAATAGATACATTTCTATACTGTATACTTTGTAATGTGCCAATGGGTGATTTCTGCAAATCAAGGAATCTTTCCTTTTTTTATTATTTTTTTTAAATGTTACTGTACTATTTTGGAAACATGACTTGCCTATATTGATACAGATGCAAAGATGTTAATAGGAGCTGTTTCTGATGGGCTTTCAAAGCACTTGGATTGTCTTCCACTGTTGAAAGGAATTGCTGGATTTGCAAGAGAATGTTGCATATGTTTGGACTCTGTGGAGATGTAAAGCACACATTATATTTATTTGAACAGTACTTTGTAGTAATGTCGTCTTTTTAAATATTGCATTTAAAAAAAAAAAAAAAAACAGGATTTTTTTTTTTTGTTTCACTCAACAAAACACTATGAGGATTATAACTTGACAGGAGTTTATGTAGCATTCTTTCAGAATTGTTTTGTTTTGTTTAAATATTTAAATATTTTGTTTTGTTTTGACTCATCTTATTAGGTGCTCAGGGGGGTTATATACTTTTTGTTTTTAAGTATGCCTTGCTTCCTTATTACAGACATTTAGTCTATTCTGAAAGTATTATCAACTTTTTTTTTTTTTTACTTTTTTTTTACTTGATGCATTTAGTAATTGTTCTTTTCATATTTTGTCATGTTTACCTTGAAGGATTCATTGAAGAAAATCAAGATAAAAATAATAATAATAAAAATATAATATTAATAAAGGAAGACAAAAGTTAAATGTGGTCTAGTGGTCTTCGCCTTTATTTCATAACTTGGAAAATATACATCTGCAAATAAAGATGCTAAATCTACCTGAATGAAATCACTCCCTACAGGAATTAGTAATCTTGGAAACCCTGGATCAGCGTGGGATTGGTGACTGTTGGGACCCAAAAAAAGTGCAACAGGATTAATGTCTGTTTAGCAGATAAGAAGGAAGTTTATTTATATGAACTAATAAAATGTGAGATATTTCTATAAAAGTTTGTAATCATGACTGGAAACGGACAGACATAAGTCATTAGGTCCTAAAGTGGGCGGCGTATGTCAGATGGGGTGATGACATATAAAATGTTTTAGAAATATAAAATATTGTATGTGATAACGTCCAGAATTGAGGCTTTTATGTTGGGCGCAGAAAATCAATAAGTTTAGTTTATGGTTCGTAGCTATTTTAAAGAGTGCGCCCTTAAAATAATTCTCAGTTTTTATTTCAAAACATAATTTATTTAGTCTCTCTGCCATTTTTATTCAGTCTATGTATTTTTTATTTATTTTTTATTATTAAGAACATTATATAGACAAAGAAAAAACAGTTACAATGTATAACAAATAAACAAAAAGTATAAGTAAAGAGGAAAAATATAATAATAATTAAAAAAAAAACTACTACAAGACGGGGTACAACTAATTACAGAAGATTACATCAAATGGAAAGATAAAAAGTCTTACAAATTTCAATTTTTTTAAAGCCTTCTTGTTAAACGAGTTAAATGACCTGAAGATTTACATTTATGTACATAAAATTTTGTTAATGAAATATGATTAAGTATATTTTGTTTTCCAGTAAATGCTCTTTTTCCAATTCACAATTCCAAACAAAACATGTTCCCAGAGTAAAGAAACAACGTTATCAATGTTCTCAGTCACAAATAGGGAAATAACTAGAGTAATGGCAAAACCAAAATAAATGCACAATAGTCTCTGGGTGCTGTTTGGAAAAAGAACAATTTGTATCGATATCTTTTTTGAATTTATTTAAGAAATACGTGATGGATAATAAAAAAAGAAACTTCTCTTATTAGTAATTAAGGATCTATTTGGAATCAGCCAAATTTTCTTCTAGTTAATATCAAAAACAAAGGTATTCCAATATACTGTGACATTTGGAATTGAAACATTTTCCTTGAGAAATAATAAACGTATTGATTTATTAGAAGAAGTGGATTAAAAAAAGCAATATTTCCCAAACATTGTAACAGTAGGGTCTGCAGAAGGTAAAATAGCGGGGTAGGGGATATGTTGAAATAGTCTAATAACTCCAGATGGTATGGCATTGAATACAATAGTAAATTCTTTAGAGGTAATGGGAATGTTAAAACAATTAAGAAATTCCTCATAGTTTAATATAAGGCCATTTGCATTAAATAATTGATTTACAGGCAAAATATCTGCCTCAAACCAGCGCTGGAAGAAAAGTGATCTGTTTATATATAGAATATTTCTGTTATTCCATATAAAGTATTTATGAAGAGAAAATTTATTTTTGTATAGAAGAGAGCAGGTGAGAAGGAGCTTCTTATGAAATTTAGCTAATTTAGTTGGTATATTTTCAACATCATAATTACAAAGCAACATAAAAATAAATCCACCAAATTTGGAGAAAATATATTAAAATATTATATTATTCTATATATTATAGAACGGGACGCTGGTGCTGGACCAATATGAGAAATCTGTTTCAAAGCTTCATGATACACTGGCCACAGACAAGAAGACAAAGTAACGTTTAGTAGAAATGGGCAGAACTGGCCTTCAGTGACTCCGCACATGCAGTAACGGTGGCTTTAGAGAGTGTTATCAGAGTTTAGCTCGCAGCTATTACGTTACATAAGGTCAGCACAGTGTTCTATTGCTTCTGTTAAAAAAATGGTCCAGTTTTCCTTTTTTTTTTTTTTAATGCAAGTTCAGTTTATTCTGGTGTTTCATTTTAATGCACTTAATAAAAATTAAGAAATTGTTACAACATGCATAGATAAGAAAAAAACTGTGTTCTTCTATATCAGACGATTTTAGGTAAATTTAAACACTCACTTTAAAGAAATAGTTGACCCAAAAATGTTATTTTTTATTTTATTTTTTATTTTTTCAACATTATAATTACAAAGCAACACACACACACACACAAAAAAAAAAAAAAAAAAATCCACCAAATTTGGAGAAAATATATTGTGGAATAAAGTTCCAGACTGAGGTTGGATTTTTGAGAAAGTGTTTAGCCCAAATAATTTTAAGAGTATTATTAAATGTGCGATTAATCTAACACTGAAACAACAATTTCCATAAGTATTCCAAACAACACATTTCTTGATATAATGCATGCTATTTTTATAATTAAATAATATTTTGTCAATACTTTTGAGAACGTGGTTATCAACATGGAGAGACTGAGCAGCATATGATAATCTGGAGATTCCAAGAGATAAATCTCTCTGCAGCCATAAATAAAATTTTCGTTGTGTTGATAATTAATTATTACGTCACCGTATCTAGCCAATCAGAGAGCTCGTCCTAGTCACTGTAACCCGCCCACTCGTCGTAGCCACTACCGTTAAGTCGCTCTGTTTCAAACCGATTTCGATTGGTCGGTTATTGTGCGATTTTAGCCAATCACACTTACCCAGGTCACAGCAAACCAACAGGAAGAAAAGATGGCGGCGAGGAACGGGAAGAATGGACTGCTTGAAAAAGTAAGAAATCTTTATTGGCTGCGCATTTTTGGAGATACGATTATATTTGTGCAACTATACCCATAACACAACACAACACAATTAATTATTGTTTATACAATACATTGGTTAAAAAGATCTTTCGCATCTCTTAATCGGATGTGATGTTGATGCGACCATCGCTCTTGTTTGGTGCCAAAACGTATAATTGTATAACGTTAAGTGGCTTCATTTTATTCATTGTGCATATAGTTTCTGTCACTTGTAGCAAATGTATTCTAACTAAAATAGTTGTTAATATGTCCTAACATCCATTAAACCTTAAACCATTTATTTTTAGAGTCTGACGTATAATGAAAGTAATGCCTTGCTGATGTTTGGTGCCAGATGTTATTTCTTGAGTTGCTCAGACTCATTCAATGATGGATACTTTGGGCTGATGACTTGATTAGTAACTCAAGTCATACTGCACTAGTTGCAACCATATGTTTCGGAGTCCAGCCAGTGAAGACACTGTAATAGAAAAGTATTTTTATATCATCACATTTGATATAAACTGGCCAATCAAATGACTATAATTTACTTGCAAATGTGAAAGTTTTAAAAGTAACTGTTTGACAATGAGATCTGCTAAAATCATGTGCATCAGCTAATCTCAATGAATTCCTTGATTTCAGTGGAGGATTGACGAAAAGCCTGTGAAGATCGACAAATGGGACGGTGCAGCGGTGAAGAACTCTCTAGATGATGCAGCTAAAAAGGTGTGCACCTGTTTATAAATGAAATTAAGGTAGAATAATAATTACAATTGTAGAATATTTTGTGCAAAATAACTTTTCTTTTTCAACCGTAGGTTCTGATAGAAAAATACGGCTACATTGAGAACTTCAACTTAGTCGATGGACGTCTGGTCATTTGCACGGTCTCCTGCCTTTTTGCCATTGTAGCTTTAATTTGGGACTACCTGCACCCGTTCCCAGAGTCCAAGCCTGTACTGGCCTGCTGCGTCGTTTCATATCCTTCACCGAGCAAACTCCCAACAGAGTGGAGATCAACAATTCAGATTGGAGGTTTGAGTGTAAATGAATGTAAACTGGGCATTGGTCGGTTTTCTCCTTAATAGATCCACACATACTTCATCATGATGGGGATTTTGACCCTCTACACCTCTTACAAAGAGAAGAACATCTTCCTCGTGGCCATGCAGAAGGACCCAGCTGGCATGGACCCGGATCACACCTGGCAGCTGTCCTCTAGCCTAAAAAGGTGAATTTAGCATGTTTTGTTTTCTCCTTTTATTTATTTTATCTTTCTTTTCCAAACCCGTGAGACCTCCGTTTATCTTTGGAACACAGTTTAAGATATTTTATATTTAGTCCGAGAGCTCTCAGTCCCTCCATTGAAGCTGTGTGTACGGTATACTGTCCATGTCCAGAAAGGTGAGGAAAAATATCATCAAAGTAGTCCATGTGACATCAGAGGGTCCGTTAGAATTTTTTGAAGCATCGAAAATACATTTTGGTCCAAAAATAGCAAAAACTGCAACTTTATTCAGCATTGTCTTCTCTTCCGGGTCTGTTCCAATTTTTTTTATATATATTTTAGTATTTATTAAGGTTTTTAAGGCATCTAATATTTGGATACTTAATTTCCACAATCTAAATCTTCTCAAAAATTAAACGTTTGTTGTCATTTAGAAGGGTGTAGGCCTTCTTGCACTTTATGCTGTTACATTATGAATTTGTATTCAGTGGCATAAAACGGTCTTTAAAATTACAATAATATCGGTTATCACAATTATTTCTGGGGCAACATATTGCACAACAAAAAGTTATCGTGACCGGCCTAATTGTAACAGCCTTTTAAAAGGTAATCAATTAAGTCTACTATTAAAGTTATTATTATAAATGAGAATTACATTCTATTGTACGGTGATATATTTTTGTCACCATTTCAAGATTAACCTAATTTTTTAAGTATTTGAAGTGTTGTAGTGAAGACCTTTGTATATTTGTGTGTACATGATATAACAATAGTTTTTTGTGTGTGTGTGTCTCATGAAGTCAGACACTGAAAGCACCACGAGCATCAGCATGTGTACTGGCATGTATGTTTAGTAAATGAAACTATCACCCATTTACTTTGGAGACATGCAGAACGTGTAGATTTCTCATTTAAATGGCAGTCTTTCCGCGCTTCAACTTTTATAGACACTACTTCACATCACAATTTGATACTTTATTCATGTAATCTTGATTTTATACAAATACAACAGATCAATAAAGAAGTTAATAATATCGAGTTACATTTTGGATACAGTATTTTCTGTTTTTGCTATGTTTCACTGATGTGCCTCTCAGAGAAGCACTTGTGTTTCTTGCTTGAATCTTCGTTTAATTCTTAACGAATCATCAGAGTCAATGATTCAATCCGTCCACCTATTTTATGCGCGTTTTGGATTATTGCATAAAAAAACACTGGATGGAAATGCCAAGATGCGCATAAACTTATGCACACAACCGAGTAGGATGAAATTTGTATCCAATAAGAAAAAATTTGCATTAACGATGGAAACACATTTACCAAATAAATTCCACCATGTGCATTGTAAAAAAAGTAATGTGTCTTTGCACTATGAGACAGGTTAACTTGACCAACCAGCGGACTGATCTCATTCACTGCATCTGTATGTTGTTTTGATCGTTCTGAAATGCCTGAGGAAACTTTGTCATCAAACTATTTTTGTATATTTACTGTCTTACACGACTGCTTTCCCAAACAGCAGCATCCACATCTAAAAGCAATGGCCGCATTCATTGTTATTGTTTATTGTAAAGTAATTTATTACATATGAAAATTATTATATTCACTGGTTCTCCTAGTTTTATTCGCAAATGTATTATGCGATATTCCAGTTTGCGCATTAGTTACATTTACTTTCACAACTTTAGATGGAAACATAGCTAATGACCCATTTATAAAGATTGTTATTTGTTTTGTTTCTAAATGAACCGATTATTTTGAACAAATTTGAATGAATGATTAAATGAATCACTCATGAAGACAGGGTTGGGCTGCCACCTACTGGTGGATTTAGACAGGCTTAATACATAGGAAGGGCAATAAAACACACTTGCACAAAATATTGCCAAAAATTATCCAAAAAGACTTTTTGTTTAATATTGCACACCCGTAGGTTGTAGAACAAATCCCTCACCATAAATCTTTAATGACAGTACTGTACGAAACACCTGTTCACTGTATAGCAGTGCCATTCTTCAGAAAAATAAATATCTAAATTGATTGCAACTAACTGACTTGTTTCCAATAGGTTTGATGACCAGTATACTTTAAGAATGTGTTTCACTGATGGGAAAACCAAGCAGTCCAGGGAGACAGAGTTTACGAAGTCAGTCGGGGCATTCTTCGACGAGAACGGGACGCTGGTGATGGACCACTATGAGAAATCTGTTTCAAAGCTTCATGATACACTGGCCACAGACAAGAAGACAAAGTAACGTTTAGTAGAAATGGGCAGAACTGGCCTTCAGTGACTCCGCACATGCAGTAACGGTGGCTTTAGTGAGTGTTATCAGAGTTTAGCTCGCAGCTATTACGTTACATAAGGTCAGCACAGTGTTCTATTGCTTCTGTTAAAGAAATGGTCCAGTTTTTTTTTTTTGTTTTTTTTTTTATGCAAGTTCAGTTTATTCTGGTGTCTCATTTTAATGCTCTTAATAAAAATGAAGACATTGTTACAACATGCATGACATTTTTTTTGTAATAAATGTATTTTTTCATAAAGAGCAGTTACCATGAAGTTTTTAGGTGTTGGGAGGATATTTATATTTAAAAGCAAAATAAGTCCCTCCTTACTTTGGTAGTACTTTTGGAGGTGCTCCACAATAGTGTGCCCACATATACATACATACATGCATACATACATACATACACACACACACACACACACACACATACACACACACACACACACACACACACACACACCTTCACATGTATATCAAATGTATCTTTTCAATCTGCACTTTTTTTCTATTCTGAATTAAACTTGTTTTTTAGGCTTTGAAGGACCGTGGGAATCAAAAAAGGGACTCTGTCAATCTGTTGTGTTGTTCCCATCTTGCTTTGTTACTTTTATGTTTGGCCATTTAAGCTTAAACCAGGGATAATAGTTTTATGTTCCATTTAGTTTCTATTTTTGGAGCATTGGATCAGTTTTGACCTGTTTTTCACACTCAGGAGTGAATGGACCTGAATTTCCTGGTTTTCTTTCTGTGTTCTGTCAACAAATATTTTCAAGTAGATTATCTAGAATTTATTTTGAAAGAACCGTACATCTGGATGCAGTCTGTTTCTCTACATTGTGAAATATTTGGCATGCTGAATTCCTTGAAGGATTTTAAGCATTTTTTCTAATGATATTCAGCTTTAGCTACCCATATTGTATGTGCCTGTTATCAAACAAACAAAAATTAAATAAAAAAATAAAGTGATAAGGCATTTTTACATATCTATTCAGATGTCAATCTTTAATTTTAAGAACCGATTTCTTTTTCTTCTTCTTTTGACCAACTTTACTCATTTCCCAATTAATGTTACTTTTTTTTACATTTATATTTCATAACAACATTATTGCTATAGTAGTCACACTTATAAAAATAGGAATGCACCATGTAAATGGTTTCAACCTTTAGATTAAGCCACAAAAGTGCAATTGTTAGCTCAGTAAAGATGACTGTTATTTATTTATGATGTTTTCTTTATTTGCTTGAAGTTACACAACTATCATCACCCAAACATGCTTTCAGATAAACATATAGAATAAATAATATAAATAAACATTCAGAATAAGGTGTTTGTGATGGATTATGTAAAAGTGTATGTACACTATAGGCAGAAACTATGAACATCATTTACACTTGTGGAATGGACAGTAAAGTGCATAGAAAATATTTCAGTGTGCAAATGGATTACTCTGTATTCTGGATGAACAAACAGTAGTGCAAGTAATAACAAGTTTACTGTTTTTTTACTGCAGTTCCTTGCAGTAAGCCACTGAGCAGTTCCCATACCAGACTGTGATGCAATTGGTCAGGATGCTCTCGATTGCACAACAGTTTACCAGGATGGCTGAAGACAGCTGGTTCTTTTTCAGTGTCCTGAGTAGTCCAGGACAGGTCCTCCGAGATGGTAGTTCCCAGGAACTTGAGGCTAGAGACATGTTCAACAACCATCCCGTTAATGTGGATGGGGTCGTGCATGCTTCCTTTCTTATTCCTGTAGTCCAGAATAAGCTCCTTTGTCTTGCTGCTGTTAAGGAGCAGGTGGTTTTCAGCCCACCATGTGGGCAGGTGCTGTACCTCCTCCCTGTCGGCAGTCTCATCATTGTCTCTGATGAGGCCATTCACTGTGGTGTCATCTGCAAAATTAATGATGGAGTTGGATCCATGCACAGGCTTGCAGTCATGGGTGTAAAGGGAGTAAAGGAATGGGCTCAGCACAGAGCCCTGTGGTACGCCGCTGTTGAGTGTGATGGTAGTGGAGCAGGTGTGGCCTGACCTAACATGCTGAGGTCTGTTAGTCAGTCCATAATCCAGTTGCAGAAGGAGGTGTTAATGTCCAGGTCTCCAAGTTTTGTGGTCAGCTTAGAGGGAATGACAGTGTTAAATGCTGAACTGAAGTCAACAAACAATACGTGTTGTTATGGTCCAGGTTTGTGAGTGCAGAGTGCAGCACTGTGCATACTGCATCATCTGTGCTCCTATTTTTATGGTAGGCAAATTGGTGTGGGTCCAGTGTGGGTGGGAAGCAGTCTTTAAGGTGTGCTAGGACCAGTCGCTCGAAGCACTTCATAGTGATGAGTGTGAGTGCTACAGGGTGGTAGTCATTTAAGCACATCGTGGAGGAGTGTTTCGGTACTGGCACAATGGATGTGGACTTGCTGGCACAGTTACTTGGGTGAGGGACAGGTCGAAAATATCTGTGAAGACCCCTGCAAGCTGCTTTGCACATGCCCTAAGCAAACAACCAGGAATGCCATCCTGGTCAGCAGGTTTACCCGCGTCGATCCTGCTCAGTGCCGTGTGGACATCTGTGGAGTTGAGTTTGAGGGTTTGGTGGTCTGCTGAGGGTGTGATTTTGGTGGCCGTCTCCTTGCTGTCGCTGTTGAAGCAAGCATAAAAGCCATTTAGCTTGTTAAGGAAGGAATGTCTGTGACCGTTGGAATGGAGTTCTGCACTTGTAGTTGGTGATGACCTGGATGCCCTGCCACATGCGTGTGGGGTCAGAGTTGGAAATGTGTTCCTCTAACTTCAGCTTGTAGCAGTACTTATCCTTTTTGATGCCCCTTTTCTGGTTTGCCCTGGATTTGTTGTAGGCCCAAGCCTCATCTAACCTGAAGGCAGTGTTGTGGGCTTTCAGCAGAAGTCGCACCTCCTTGTTCTTCTAATTAGGGTATGTTTTTATGTTTTTCTGTTGTAACACTGTCAATGGTGGTGTTGATGTAATTCAGTACAGAGGAGGTGTAGATATCAATGTCCGTGTGAGAGCCACAGGCAGCCTGAGAAGCAAACATTCTCCAGTCAGTGTGTTGAAACCTGTCCTGAAGTAAAGAGTCTGCTCCAGTTGGCCACACTTTGATGGTCCTCACTGATGGCTTCACACAGTTGATGAGGGGTGAATACTTAGGGGCAGGGCCGGCGCTAGCCACTCAAATGCTCCTCCCCAACCAACCACCCACCCACCCACTAACCAAAGAAATAACTACCATTCAGAACTTATATCTGTATCTGGGCTAGGTGCTGTTGCAAAGTCTGATCTGGTTGGTGGCTGGTGTTGTTGGCTACAACTGCTGGTTGATGGTTCTTCCTCCTGGCCTTGAGTTGCTCCTTGCATGTATTTTAGCATTGACCCTGCATTCAGAAATACAAGACAAAATATTCAGGGATTCTACTGAAATGCATTTTTTGATTGAACCATGAACCATCATACAAAAATATTGCACATATTAGTCTTTTATATAGGCCTCTTTGTCACTGAAACATTTAAAATTCAAAACTCTATTTTACCTTTAAAAGAGGTCTGATGAGGCACAATATAATAATTCTGTACATAAAATTCTGTACATTGTAGGGCTGGGAAAAGATTAATCGCGATTAATCACATCCAAAATAACAGTTTGTCTACATGATATATGTTTGTGTACTGTGTATAATTATTTTGTATATATAATTTATATATACAAAATAATTATACACAGTACACACACATATATCATGTAGACACAAACTTTTATTTTGGATGCTATTAATCGAGATTCATCTTTTCCCAGCCCTAATAATTTGACAACTCTGTGAATATGAAAATATACAAACACTGAGATTGTGTTTTTTTTTTTTTTTATAATTGCAGTTTCACCAACAGATGTCGCCCTTGGCCGAACCTCTTGAAAATGACCGCATGCCATAGTACAACAACGAAAAATCTTTATCTAAGCGGTCTAGTTTGGCAAAATCACATCACGTTCAGTTTCAGGGTTTTTCTAAAGTTCTAAAAGAGGCAGATAGACATTGTATTGAAGCGAAGAAATTACAATGGGGAACGTTCTGCACTAATAGCTATATGCACACGTGACACATCTGTAACGTACAGGGAAAATTAGCTTTATTTGTCATTCAAATATGAAGATGAGGACCCAAACAATTGGCCTTCCTTTCCTTCTCAAACAAACTGCATCTTTAACAGCCCAAGTTTCACAATTTTCCCGGACCCCGTTAAAATAAAAGACTCAACCAGATTTTTTGGTGTCCCCCCAAGAGCACTTGGTTCCCTACGCGCAGTGCGTGATGTGCGTGTGTGGAGCGCCGGCCCTGCTTAGGGGTGAGAAACAAAGAAAGGTGATCAGACTGTCCAAGTTGGGGAGGGGGGTTGCGATTGTAAGCTCCATCAATGTTTGTGTAAACGTGATCCAAAGTTTTGTCTCCTCTGGTGTGGCAGGAAACATGGTGATGGAATTTGGGGAGCACTGCAGTGATTCAAATCACCCGCAACAATAAAAGCAGCCTCTGGGTGAGCAGTCTGTTGTTTACTAATGGCCACGTGAAGTTTGTTCAAAGCAAGCTTTGCATTAGCATCTGGTGGAATATAGACTGTGGTTATTATGGTGGAAGTGAACTCTGCTTTCTTGCAATTGACCGCAAGCACACATTCAGATCTGCCTCCAACCACTCAGCAATGAAGAGAACCCTATCCGCATCCATATTTTTCAACAATGCTTTTCTCTCAAATGATAATAATTTGGAAAAAAAGAAACTTTGCAACACTAAATTCAACTCTGTGAGGACAGCATGTTAGATCATATGTAATACCGAATACAATACTGTGAATAAGATTTTTAGCAGATTTTAAAAACTGTATTTTTAGCAGTGACTCATAGGCCTTATAACACTTGTACCCTTTGAAAGTCAGTCTGTGCCCTAGACATTATTGTGACTGCAGAGCCTGTGTAAACAGATCTGTGGGGGTTTGTTCCATTGTGCTTCTAACACGCTGATGCACGTAGATGGATTGACTCCCATTTGGCCCCATTCAATAAAGTGGATCTGTGAGTGTGATCACGCGCACGTTCCTCTACAACACTGCAAACAATACAACGCAATAATTACTTGAACTAGGTGGAAATGTATTGTATATTTAGATTTTATAACCGATTCAAAGTCTGACACATTTACATAACTTACACATTCCTTTTTCCCCCCTTCAGCTGGTCTATGGAAGCCTGTTTCCACCACTGAATAGAAAATTACTACTATTAGTAAGAGCCTTATAATAGTTATAATAATAATAATTATTATTAATTGCAACTTTTTATCACAAAATTGTTTACATCTCACAATTCTGATACTCTTCCCCCCTCACAATTTATAACACAATTGCACATTATAAAGTCAGAATTATGACATAGAAACTCACAACTGTAAGAAAACAAGAATTGTGAGCTCACTTTTTCATTCAGAACTGGACTTTACAACTTGCAATTATGAGTTTATAAAAAAAAAGTGCAGAATTGTAAGGGGGGGGGGGTGAGATAAAAACAAAACACTAATATATAAATGTATTTTAATTCTGTGGAAGGTCGACCTCCCCATGTAGAATAAATAAATTTTATTATACACTTTTATTCTGTAACGCAGTCAAAACAATTAGTTAATGCATCTTTATTTGGACACATAACTGACATTCTGAAGAAAAGAAATAATTAAACCTTCAAAAACATGTATTTTATTTAATTGAAACACCATAAATTACAAGACAAAGCATTCAGCAATCCAGCTGCTTCATGACCGAACTGTTTAAAGACGTCCAACTTCCATTTGCCCTTTATGTATTGGATGAGATCGTTGCCCTGTTACGAGAAATGTGGGTCAGCGAACTCTTGTTACTCAATGCAGGTCATACTGTGGAAACCAAAGTGGAGCTGCTTTCTCCATTAATCCAGTAAGAGCAAATACCAGACAAATATACTGCATACAGTAACCGGTCTAATAATTAACAATGGGTCAATATAAATTCTGAGTGCATATTGGCAGACACTTTTGACAATCAAAATGTGAATATATTGGTCTTAGGTGATTGTTTAAGAAGGTGACATTTTTCAGCATAAGTCATTCTTGAGGTGCGGTCACATTTACCACGGTGCCTTGCTGACCAATAGAAAGCTGCTTGGTTTGAAAGTGACTCCATACATCTCCACATTATTGACAATTTACGGCCCTTCCTGCATGCCACATTTGGCTGATGTGACCGCACCATTTATGCAAACATTCGTAAATCAGCGAAGCATTTCTAATTTTCGGTGAAAGAGGTTCTTCACGCTGTCTTGGTAAGCAGGAGCTTCTTCATGAAGGTTAAAATCGCAAAGCACAGCACCTACAAAAGAATAAAAAATATTGAGAAATGTAAAGTTTAGAAAAATATTTTGGCAAGATTTATTTGTGTAATTTAGGCAGGGATAATTAAACACAACTGACAGAATATCTATCTATCTATCTATCTATCTATCTAGTCAGTTGACAGACTTACAGTTGAAGTCTATGGTCCAACAAGTGAATTTCTGCAGATATACTTTTGTTCTATTTACAGTATAACGTAATTCACATCTGTATACAATTCGCCATAAATCAATAAAATGAAATGTAATCTTTGCAAACACATTCACTGAAGAACATATGAGTACCTGTATCTTCGAGGGCAACCATGGTAGCCAATCATGTACTCCTGCGCGTAGCAGTGCTTCCTGCACAGCCCTCGGTATCCGCAAGTCCAGCCCTGTACATCTGTGTCATCAGCTTTCAGGAAAAGTTCAAACTGAGTTAAAAACATAAGCAAAGACACACTCCATGCTTGTCCAGCAGTCACAACTGCTGTCTTTGTCAGTGAGTAGTAAATAATGCTCTTAACCAGCAAATGCACATCAGCAGCCAAACATTTCTTGGAATAATACTACCAATCAAGACTAGTTGCAAGGTGATATTCTATTGTTTAAGTGCACTTGTACCTTCACCCGCTGTCAGCAGCAGCAGAGTTATAAGAATCAGTCCCAGTGCCCTCATGTTGTAGCTCAGCATCTCTTGCCGGACGACTGACCAGCTCTCACATTTATATCGTTCAGAAGCTCTGGTGGAGGGAGGGAGGAAGGGTGGCTGGGGGCCCTGTCAATGCTACTGTAAATAACATAGCTTTCATTCCAGTGATGAGATTGTCTGTATTTTCTGTCTAATCACGGCATGTTTTGAAAAGGACTTGGTTTGCCCATAAGCCTAAATATTAAATACAAGAAGTACTTTTATTGGTTTATAAAATAATAATAATAATAATAAAAAAAAAACTGATCCTAAGTGTGATATTGTTAAAAACTGAAATTTGAAAAAGCCTGGTTATAATGTGTAATGATGTAACGCTGCATTGTGGTTGCAGGTCTTTCTTTCACTTATATGTACAGTTGAACTGTTAATCTGGCTTTTAATTTTTGCCTGTGTAAGTGCAATTGTTTAGGAAATATTTTGGTAACACTTTTATTTAAGGTGTCCTTGTTACATGTACTTACTATTATGCATAATAACATGCAAGTAACCTTAAACCAAATAATTACCATAACCACGTAGTAAGTACATGAAGTTTATTAATGTTACTCAGCACTTACATGTATAATTACACTGGAACAAGGACACCTTAAAATAAAGTGTAACCAATATTCTTTATCTACTTCAATCACAATATTACATGAAGGTACAGATGTATTTTTAGAGATACATGCTATTAGAGTTTTTATTTATTTATTTATAAGCTTGTTTTACTGTAGGTATTTGTTGAATCTGGATTAATTGGATATATTGGTTTTATTTATTTATATATATATTTTTTATTCTGATTTGTAACACAGTAAGCTATATTTACTTTAATTAGTTATTTTATTTGTATTGTTTTGTACAAGTTATGGGTAATTTCCCCTTACTGTATGCTAATACCTGATTCGAATAACATAATTGTTAATGTAAAAAGTAGGCTACTTCCAGCACCATTATGTTTAGAATTACCTCTTTTAAGACTTGTGTGCGTTTGTGTGTGCGTGTGTGTGTGATAGAGAGAGAGAGTGTGTATGTGTGTTTCTGCAGTGGAAAATTATTGATAAACAGGTAGTTGTGCAACTATGTTTGGGCAGGAATGTTGTCAGCAAAAATGCACTATTCAGGACCCACTGCAGCAGCAACAGCAGCTCACATGCAATGCCTTGTGACTAGGACTCTTTCCCTACACACACACACACGTTTGTATCTAAATGGGGACATTACAAAGACTTTATATATTGTTTTTATATAAAGATAGTTACACAATTTTTGACTTAAAACCCACCCAAAACTTTCTGCATTTTTACAATTTCAGAAAACTTTGTTTTTACACCAGTTTTACAAATGAGGACATCCCCAAATGGAGGCTTTTGACGATTTTGTCAGGGTTTGCTCATTTCTGGGTACAAATGTATCCACAAAACATGGTTAAGCGGGCACACACACACACACTCAGACTTGTTTCAAAACAGTCAGAAGTGTTGGGTAAGATCTTACCTAACGGAACATTCTCCATTGTTATTGACCGATTCATTTATTCATTAATTCTAGAACATACTAAAATGGACATAGGATGATGATTATGATCTGCAAATAAATATCATTTTTCAGTAATCAGCCAGCAGAGGGAGTGTGCATTAAACATGTTCTCAGTGCATTCTGCACTGGTAGAATAAACATTTAAGCAGTGCATTTGCTATTACCAATATTTAACTTCGGCTCGGGGTAATGAATTGATACACTCAGTAATTTACAGTATCACATATAAGCTATAAATTATACACTATAACATATATATTTATGATTTATTTGCGTTCTAGTGACTATAGATGTGTCGCGCTTTATGAAAGCAGCTCATCTTTTTAAAACGCGCCGCGAGACCTAGCCGGGGCGTTCTGTTTCGTGAGTTCCATTTCATCGAAAAAAAACGTCCTGCTCTGATGCCGCTGCTGGACGGCCAGTGACGTCACCCTCTAAATACCGAGCGCAGGTAAACAATAACAGACGCGAGGAGAGCGTGGAGGACCAGACAAATGCCACATCTCACTGCACTGGCCAGAAGCGGAGTCTGTCGCAGCACATTCCACAGGAATGGCATGTCTTATGGCAGCCTTTTCAGTCAACAACACTACAGTGACCAACTCCATCATAATGGTAAGATTTAAACATTTGAAACAATTTATGACTTTTCATTTCGTTATCAGATTGAATATTTTTAAAATTATTCTTAATAAGCTGCATTAAAGAAAAATAAATCAATAAAAAAAGTATGTTTAAAACACGCATCAGTGATGTGTGTATTTCAGATGAACCAGAGTAACCCTCACTGACTCCATGACTTTAATCATCTAAAATGCTGTGCACTTATATACTTTCCGGTTGACATAGACTGCTTGACTTAGATTAAATGCATATATATATATATATATATATATATATATATATATATATATATATATATATATATATATATATATATATATATACATATATATATGTGTGTGTGTGTGTGCGTGTGTGTGTGTGTGTGTGTATGTATATATTCTCTTCAAAATTTAATGGCTTTACTAAATTCTTTCAAATGGAATTAACTATTAAAATTTCATGATGATGATGTGTATTCTTTATCCTTTTATATTACATAACACAGTTTTAATATGAAAACACATTATACTGCATTAAACTGACATTAGGGCAGTAGCCTACTGTTTTCCCAGGGCTTAGAATAAGCTTTGTCTGATAGTAACCTCATCTGTCTTCTGTAGCCAGAGGGAGACGGATTAGGTCGCCTCTCTTTATATTTAGCCTGCATTTCACTGATGAACTATTAATATAGGCTACTAAAGCAACATTCCTCAAATGTACAACTCTAGTTTGTTTTCATGAAACAATCAAGTGTATTTACTGGTTAAAACTGCTGCATGGAGTAATGTTACAAAAAAAAAAAAAAAATGTCTTGTACCATGTTACAGTGATATTATTACAGAGCGATAGCATGGTCATTCGATGGTGCATTCGATCATAGTTAAACCACTTTGCTTACAGTGATACAATGAGATGAATAATTCATAGTTTATAAATATTATAAAATAGGATTCCATTATATACGCTAAATTTGGGTCAGTGAGATTTTTCTTTTTATAAACAAGTCTCTTATGCTCATCAAGGCTACATTATATATAATATACTTTAAAATACTCTGCATTCCTGGGGCTGCAAAGCTTTTTAACTTTTCATTTATAAAAGAATCCTGAAAAAAGTATCACAGGTTGCAATCAATCAATCAATCAAAATATTACTGTTTTTATTGTTTTTGTTATTTTATTAAAAATAAATGCAGCCTTGATGAACATTAGCCACTTTTGAACAGTAGTAATAGCATACTATTTTATAATATCTACAAACTACTAATTATTTATCTCAGTAGTCATCTTTTCATGGTTTGTGTGTGTCATTTGAATCGACGTCTTTATTAACCTCTGATAGAAATGCCTGATGACTTCTGGACATCTAATTTTTGTCCTCAGTACAAACTCCTGGGATCTTTTCCCTCAAGGCTGCAGTGTGTTACATAAGTGCTCTGTCTTTTCTCCCTCAGAACACAAATGGACCTCCCGACCTCATGCTAGACCCTAGAACCATGTGCGTGTCCATTGATGAACTGATGTCCAGTCACGTTGCCAGTCAGCAGACGCCGCTGTTTCACGGACACCTGAAGAAAGTAGAGAACAATCTGACCGAAGCCCAGCGCTTTTCATATCTGCCCCGCAGACCCGCAGTCAATATTGAATTCAAAGATCTCTCGTACTCAGTTCCTGAAGGACCATGGTGGAGAAAAAAAGGTAATGTGTGACCTCCAAGCCTCAAAGCACTGTAAATATCATCTGAAGTTAAATATCATAAAAGTTAGAACCATTAAAGAATTACTATTCAGGTTTTACTACAGAATCCAAATTAGTTCAGAGAGACCCTTGTGAATAAGAAGTGCAATTAATAGTGCTGAATGTGCATTTGTAGTGTACTTCAAATCTTAAAATGAATAAAAAAAAAAAGTACTGCACATAATATGAAAATACAGTTTAACTGTACATTACTAGAGCACACTTTCATTACTGTTTCTTAACACATAAGTACACTTACATTTTATAGTAATGTTAATTAAAATAATAGCTTTGTCAGTATATTTAGTAGTACACTTTTAATTATATTTAATTATATTAAAAAAATAATACAAGTAGTGATGAAATTACAAATAAATATGTTCAAAAATAGTATTCTGAAGTTCAGCTAATAGCATTTAAATTAAACTGAAACTATAACACATTGTCATTTATTCGCAATTAACATGCAGTTGAGTGTCCAAAAACATCACATTCAGTTCACATCTAAGTTAATAATATATTTTTAAGAACATGCACTTTTTTAAACAAAAATGCAAACAGCAAATATATGTCTAGAACAGTGGTTCCCAACCTTTTTCAACTCGCGGCCCACACCACCACACACATGTTTGCGCGGCCCACTTAAAAAAAATTAACTGACCCCTCTATTGTTGGGTTAATAATTTAGTACTCAGACGCTAGATTGTTAACTGTATTTATTGAATGAACTAGGGCTGTGCGATATGGACAAAAAACAAAACAAAAACTATCGCGATTTCTTTGATCAATTTTGCGATTGTGACACACCGATATGCTTTTACAGTCATAAATGCATTCAGGATTAATTTGAAACATATTTCCAAAAGAAAACCAATTAGAGCTTTATCAAAAAGTTGTAACGTCTCTAGAACAGACATAAGTCAAAATTATCACTATAGTAAAGGTGTTATAATGTATAGACTTATGGCAAAAAAAAGGGACTTTTTTTTTTGTTGGCATGCATTGTTCATAGAGCTCATTAATTGTAGCGGTGCCTCAGGTGTTTGCAGTGTGTATACAGTATGTGTATGCGATCAGCAGCGAAAGCGCATAATATAATGCAAAAGCACATTAAGATAATGCACAAAACCAGATGTAGCTACTTACTCAGATACACGCTGCTCTGAGTGTGCGCACTTAAAACGTGTCTCCTCTCAGTTAAACTGCGTCCTGTGCACTTACAATTCTCTATTTGCTCATGTGTTAGATATTAATTATTTTCGCACGTCTTTTATTTCTTTTATAGTCTGTTCTGTTCTCGCGCTAGGCGCACTGCATTCTGATTGGATCGGATAGCATACTACGGGAGGTCCGGGCCGCGGAAAATCGTGCTATAAAGCGATTTAGAAATCGCGCCCTAGAATGGACTGGAAATGAACAGAAAATAATTGGCGTCCCACCTGCCATACCACCGCAACCCACTAGGGGGCCGCGGACCACAGGTTGAAAACCACTGGTCTAGAAAATAGCATACTACAAACTAATTCTTATGAGAAGGTCCATGTCTGTACTAATCAAACATCTTGCTGTATATTTTAATTTCATTTACTTTTAGGGTATTTGTTGGTTTCTATTGGAAATATTCTGGGAATTGGATTGATTTCAGTTTTGTTTTGTAAACAGCTTGGCAAGGGAATGCAAGTGAATTGTCTAGTGATAGAATTTTTCAAAGAGCATCTTTAGTCTTTGGCTTCAAATATGTCCTTTCAAATGGATGTTCTCCTGAAATGCCTCCATGCATATGTCAGAAGAGAATTCATTAATTAGGTGCTATGCTATGACATAACAGTCCAGCTGTCTCTTCTTACATTTACCTTAGGGAACAGGGCTTTACTTATGGGCAGTGATGTCTTCATTAGGCTCACCATCTGGATTATAATTTGATTTTTAAATATGGACACAACAAATTTTAATCAGCTGAAGCTTTGTCACTGGCTTTAAATCCTGAACTGTCAGTCCTGTGCAGAATAATGTAAAATCATATAAGTGCATCTCAATAAATTAGAATGTCATGGAAAAGTTCATTTATTTCAGTACTTCAACTCAAATTGTGAAGCTTGTGTATTAAATTAATTCAGTGCACACAGACTGAAGTAGTTTAAGTCTTTGGATCTTTTAATTGTGATGATTTTGGCTCACATTTACAAAAACACACCAATTCATCTCAACAAATTAGAATATGGTGACATGCCAATCAGCTGATCAACTCAAAGGTTTCTTGAGCCTTCAAAATGGTCTCTCAGTTTGGTTTACTAGGCTACACAATCATTGGTAAGACTGCTGATCTGACAGTTGTCTAGAAGACAATCATTGACACCCTTCACAAGGAGGGTAAGCCACAAACATTCATTGCCAAAGAAACTGGCTGTTCACAGAGTGCTGTATCCAAGCATGTTAACAGAGAGTTGAGTGGAAGGAAGAAGTGGAAGAAAATAATGCACAACCAACCGAGAGAACCACAGCCTTATGAGGATTGTCAAGCAAAATCGATTCAAGAATTTGAGTGAACTTCACAAGGAATGGACTGAGGCTGGGGTCAAGGCATCAAGAGCCTCCACACACAGACGTGTCAAGGAATTTGCTGAACCACAGACAACATCAGAGGTGTCTTACCTGGGCTAAGGAGAAGAACTGTACTGTTGCCAAGTGGTCCAAAGTCCTCTTTTCAGATGAGAGCAAGATTTGTATTTCATTTGGAAACCAAGGTCCTAGAGTCTGGAGGAAGGGTGGTGAAGCTTATAGCCCAAGCTGCTTGAAGTCCAGTGTTAAGTTTCCACAGTCTGTGATGATTTGGGGTGCAATGTCATCTGCTGGTGTTGGTCCATTGTGTTTTCTGAAAACCAAAGTCACTGCACCCATTCACCAAGAAATTTTGGAGCACTTCATGCTTTCTTCTGCTGACCAGCTTTTAGAAGATTCTGATTTAATTTTACAGAAGGATTTGACACCTGCCCACACTGGCAAAAGCACCAAAAGTTGTTTAAATTACCATGGCGTTGGTGTGCTTGACTGGACAGCAAACTCTGCAGACTTGAACCCCATAGAGAATCTATGGGATATTGTCAAGAAGAAAATGAGAAACAACAGACCAAACAATGCAGATAAGCTGAAGGCCACTGTCAAAGAAACCTGGGCTCCATTCCACCTCAACAGTGCCACAAACTGATCACCTCCATACCATGCCAAATTGAGACAGTAATAAAAGCAAAAGGAGCCCCTATCAAGTACTGAGTACATGTACTGTAAATTAACATACTTTCCCTTTCCAGAAGGCCAACAATTCACTAAAAAGTTTTTTTTTTTTGTATTGGTCTTATAAAGTATTCTAATTTGTTGAGATAATAGTGAATTGTTATTATTTATTTAATTATTTATTTTTTGTAAATGTGAGCCGACATCATCACAATTAAAAGAACCAAAGTCTTAAACTACTTCAGTCTGTGTGCATTTGATTTACTTAATACACAAGTTTCACAATTTGAGTTGAATTACTGAAATAAATGAACTTTTCCATGACATTCTAATTAATTGAGATGCACCTGTATAATATAATATAATATAATATAATATAATATAATATAATATAATATAATATAATATAATATAATATAATATAATATAATATAATATAATATAATTATAACATTGAGATTGGTTTCTTAAACTTAATTAATATAATTCTTAACAATATATTTATTGATTTCTCTATGAAATTTTATGGCCCTTTGCCACCAAAATAATAATAATATTAATAATTATGCTATTTTGACATGATATGGACTACTATAATATGGCAATTTTATGGTGGCCTCCATAAATTACATTTATGGTGGCCTCCAAAATCCTTACCTAACAGTGTAAGTTCTCAAGTATGCATGAGAAAAAAAATAGAATAATAATAAATAGAATTTTCATATCTGTTTAAATTATTCCTCTTGAAGTCAGTTTGGAGTTCATTCACATTGTACTGCATTGTGAATAATTACAGTCTAAAAGACAGTGCCTGAAGTACAGAAGCACATTTCAATTAAACTTCAATGCCACACTCCAGTATCGCTTCGTGTCATGAAATATACATTAGTCCAAGTCCCATAGCCAACAGACTCATTGTTCTGGTGGCTCACTCATCAGCATTCTTTTTTTTTTTTTTTGGCCTTTTCCAAAAAGTACAGCATGCTCAACAAACCGAAATACCTTCATATCATGCATACAACATCAGAGACAGGCAGCAAATGCTCCGAACTGGCAAACAGCCAGGCATGGATAAAAAGTTTTAGGAATGTACATAGGACCAAGTTGTTTTCATGCTGATTTTAAGCCTGACATGCTATCAACTGCTTTGTTTTACCAAAATCAAGAGAGCGATGGGCACCTTCAGCTTGTGCATTATCACTTGACTGAAATAGAAACCAGGCCTTTGAGTTGAGTCTAACAAATCTTTGTAATCCATACTTAGTTAAAAGAGAGAGTGAGCACAGGCACTGCCAGTAGCCCAGCTCTGCTCTCACAGCAGGTTATTATCGGTCAGTAAACTCCAGTAACCTCTGCTGAGAGCTGAGGGTGTATGCTGGAACAGGATGAAACCTCCAGCTGGGCACTTGTAAAGATAAGGCTGCTTATGAGCAATGCTTGTGGAGGAGGCATGTTGCTCTTTCACTAGGTAATTTATGAATATCAGAATATCTTGGATGTAAATTGGTAAACAGTACATTTTCCTGTCTTCATCATTTATACACAGCACATATTCCCAGGTTCTATATGCACTTCATAAGCAACATCTAATGTGAAGAACAAAATTGACACTTTATCAAGAAATATTCAAGTTAATCAATTTATTGTTTAGCTCCAACCCTGTATGTCACAAATAAAAATCTTGAATCTTGAATCTTGAATCTTGAATTGAACCAGCTAATCAAGGACTTAAATAGGCATACTTGAAACTTCCAGGCAGGTATGTCAAGGCAAGTTGGAGCTAAACTCTGCAGGACACAGGCACTCCAGGATAGAGTGTGTAGACCCTTGATTGATTTATTTAACTGTGCTATGTTAAATTTGAACCCATTACGTTTTTAATCACATTTTATTTTTATGTCTTTGCTGCTGACCTTCGATGATTCAAATCAACCCAAATAATAAGCATAAATGGTAACACTTTATTTTAAGGACCAATTCGCAATATTAACTAGTTACTTATTAGCATGCATGTTACTAACATATTGGCTTTTTCTGTTATGGATGGCATGACAATGGAATAGGGGATCCAAATGCAAGGGGGTTGTCAAATTAAGCAGGGTCAAACAACAACAAAACAACAATATCCCAGGGCAAACAATAGATTAATCCAAAGAACAGGCGATGGTCAGGGCAGGCAGCAAACAGACAGAACCCGGATTCATAACAGATAATTAGTACTTATTAGGCACATTAATTCCTTATTCTGCATGACTATATTTTATATCCCTTATTCAATTCAATTCAGTTAATTCAATTCAAGTTTATTTGTATAGCGCTTTTTACAATACAAATAGTTACAAAGCAACTTTACAAAAAATTATGTTTCTACAATATTTAGTAGTAGCTTTTGGTGGTGACTGTCAGTTTGTGCACGTTTGACATGATTTTTAGAAAAAATTAATACAAGACATAGTCAGCTAGACGATGAACATTATTAATATTATTAAATAATAATTATTATATGATGCAGTCACACATGTAGCAATATTTGTTAGTTCTGTTTGTTGATTCAGGGTTAGCAACATCTGAGGTCCTCTGAGGGGTCAGCATCATCTCTTCTCAGGTGTTCTGGATCCAGACTGGAGCTTGTGTAAATCCTAGTAACATCCCGTGGCAAAACATAGAAACAAAATAGAGACATCATTAGCATAGCTGCAGATCCAACAAAGTAAAATTAGTTTAACCCAAGCTAATGAATTAGAATGCACATTTGATCCGATGACACTACACTAACAATTTAAAAGATACATTATTCGAATGCTTGGCGAAAGAGATGCGTTTTTAATCTAGATTTAAACAGAGAGAGTGTGTCTGAACCCAGAACATTATCAGGAAGGCTATTCCAGAGTTTAGGAGCCAAATGTGAGACCCCATACCTTGATTTAACAATAACCTCATTAACTATTAATAATCAGCGAATTAGGATTGTATTTAGAGGAAACTCTTAGTTAATAGTGAATATTTGTTCCCTAATTTAAAGTGTTACAGCAAAAATGACTTTAGTTAAAAATCACATTTGCATTTTATTGCTGAAGTAAGAGTGTTGAACTTTCTTTTCCTGCATCCTATCTTCTGCAATTCAGAATGGCAGCACAGCTGAAAGGTTTGTTTGAGTTGCACCCTTTACTCAAATCACTTTGGTGTGAAAGCACTTTTACATTTACCAAAAATATAACTTTTTATATTAAAAACTTAACAAGTTAGCCTTGTCCAGATGAGAAAAAGTAAATCAAAAGTAATGTAATGCATTGCTTTCCATAAAAAGTAAGTAAATAATGCAGTTAGTTACTTTTTATATCACGATACAGGTGCATCACAGTAAGTAATTCAACTCAAATTGTGAAACTCATCTGTTAAGTAATTTCAAGGCACACTCGTGTATTAAGTAGTTTACTGAAGTAGTTTAAGTCTTTGGTTCTTTTAATTGTGATGATTTTAGCTCACATTTAACTAAAACCCACCAATTCTCAACAAATTAGAATACTTTAAAAGACCAATAAATACAAATTTTGTGAATTGTTGGCCTTCTGGAAAGTATGTCCATTTACTGTACATGTATCAGGTTTTACCATTTACTGTAGGTGATCAGTTTGTGGCACTGCTCTGGTGGTATGAAAGTGAAAGTGATGTGACATACAGCCAAGTATGGTGACCCATACTCGGAATTCGTGCTCTGCTTTTAACCCATCCAAAGTGCGCGCGCACACACACACACACACACACACACACACGGAGCAGTGGGCAGCCATTTATGCTGCGGCGACCGGGGAGCAGTTGGGGGTTCGGTGCCTTACTCAAGGGCACCTCAGTTGTGGTATTGAGGGTGTAGAGAGCACTGCACTCCCCCAACCTACAATTCCGGCCGGCCCGAGGCTCAAACTCACAACCCTCCTATTGCGAGTCCGACGCTCTAACCATTAGGCCACGACTTCCCCATGGAATGGAAGCCCAGGTTTCTTTGACAATGGCCTTCAGCTCATTTGCATTTTTTGTTCTCTTGTTTCTCATTTTCCTCTTGAAAATAGCCCATATATTCTCTATAGCCGTGTTTCCACCGCAGGAACTTTAGCCAGGAACTAGGGACTTTGGCCTGGTACTCTGTGTGTTTCCACCGCAGGAACCAGGAACTAAATAAAAAGTTCCGGGTAAAAAAAATGCCCCTTAGAAAGTCCCTGCTGGCGAGGTGGTACTTTTTCAAAGTTCCGGAACTTTCAGGGGCGGGACTTTGGCGCTAAACATCCTGATTGGTTGATTTCATGCAGCATTGGTTGAGTTCAACCACCATTTATTTGGATCAACATTTTCAAAATATTACTGTTATTGTGTCATGAAATGTAATTTTAAAAGTATTTCAGGCGAGAATATAGTTGTTTAAAACTCAAATCTGTGGTTTATTTATAAAGACAGCGCCTATTTAAAAATGTGTTTCACCGATCTTGTAGACGGTGAGCTCCACTCGATCAGCGGGAGCTCAGTCCTCATGTATCCGCAGAGAGCATCCTCTCCTGGGATAGACCTTCTGATATGTGCCGCTGGCTCTGATGTCTCTTCAGTGGTTAAACATAAAATAAAATTCAGCTGCGGGGTAAATCTATCAGGTTTTCTTTGGTCTGTATTCAATTTATCTATAGGTTAAAAATGAAAATAAAAAAGGCAAATTTATATAATATTTTGTTTCATTGTAATGGCTGCATATACACATATCCCTGAACTAAGTATTTCTGCAGCTGTTATTATGCTTAAATGAAAACCAAAGGAGGCAGTGGTATTTGATATCCTATTTCGTTTTATTGTAAATATACAGTAAGGAAAATTGCAGTAGCCAAGACGAGCTGACTGATGTTATCAAGTACGCTGCTGTTTATAGATTTACCGGAATTGCGTCGTCGCGGACATCACACTCCCGAGACGAATGCACAAAGTCTGAACTAACTACCGAGGATGCACGTCCAAAATCAGCTTACTTTTTGTTTTTTGTTTTTATCAGCGGTACTTTGTATTGAGAAACGCGCGCAGACCTACATCACCAGCCTATTTTCCTAATCTTCCTGGTACTTTACACCGCGGTGGAAACGCAGAAAGCAACAGGTCTGGGGGGAAAAAAGTTCCTGGGAAAAAAAGTTCCTGGTAAAAATGTTCCGGGTAATTTCGGTGGAAACGCGGCATATGGGGTTCAGGTCTGGTGAGTTTGCTGGCCAGTCAAGCACACCAACACCATGGTCATTTAACCAACTTTTGGTGATTTTGGCAATGTGTGGGCAAGTGAAATCAGCATCTTCAAAAAGTTGATCAGCATAAGGACACGTGAAGTGCTTCAAAATTTATTGGAAAAGGGTGAATTGACTTTGGTAAAAAAAATAAAAAATAAAATAAAATAAAAAAACACACAAAAAACAATGGACTGACATCAGCAGATGACATTGCACCCTAAATCATGATAGACTGTGGAAACTTAACACAGGACTTTTAACAACTTGGTCTACAAGCTTCTCCATCCTTCCTTCAGACTCTAGGACCTTGGTTTCCAAATGAAATACAAAACATGCTCTCATCTGAAAAGATGACTTTGGACCACGGGGCAACAGTACAGTTCTTCTTCTCCTGAGCCCAGGTAAGATGCCTCTGACGTTGTCTGTGGTTCAACAAATTCCCTAACACGTCTGTGTGTGGAGGGTCTTGATGCCTTTACCCCAGCCTCAGTCCATTCCTTGTGAAGTTCACTCAAATTCTTGAATCGATTTTGATTGACAATCCTCATAAGTCTGTGGTTCTCTTGATTGGTTGTGCATCTTTTTCTTCCACACTTTTTCCTTCCACTAAACTTTCTGTTACAATGCTTGGATACAGCACTCTGTAAACAACCAGCTTCTTTGGAAATGAATGTTTGTGGCTTACCCTCCTTGTGAAGGTGTCAATGATTGTCTTCTGAACAACTGTCAGATCAGCAGTCTTCCTCATGATTGTGTGGCCTAGTGAACCAAACTGAGAGACCATTTTGAAGGCTCAGGAAACCTTTGCAGGTGATTTGAGTTTCTTATCTGATTGGTATGTCACCATATTCTAACTTGTTTGGTGAATTGTTGGGTTTTTGTTAAATGTGAGCCAAAATCATCACAATTAAAAGAACCAAAGACTTAAACTACTCCAGTAAACTACTTAATACACGAGGTTTACAATTTGAGTTGAATTACTGAAATAAATTAACTTTTCCACGGAATTCCAATTTATTGAGATGCACCTGTACTGTAATGCATTACTTTAAAAGTAACTTTCCCCAACACTGATCTTTACAAATGTGTAAAAATTTGTAATTTTAAATGATACACAATTTTCATTCAAATTACATTAAAGAATAATGTAGTTTACCATGAATGCTTGTCAGTACGTTCGACAGTACACTAACCATAATTAAAAGACTTTGGTCGAAAACATTACTGCGTTCAGCTAATTGCATTTAATGCAAATTTAAGTTATGATACTTTTTCATTTAATTGCAACTGACATGCAATTTAGTGTCTAAAACATTACATTTATTTCACAATTAAGCATTTTCTTTTAAAGTATATGCTGAAGTTTAAAATGTTATGCTTTGTACTTTACCATGCCTAAAAACTAAATTTTTCATAATGTTTGTATGGGTCAAGCTTTTTATTTCGAAGGCCTTGAAGAACCTCACTCATCCTTGAGTAAACCCCCCTGTATGAGTGAAAATGTCACAGAAAATAAAGTCTATGCCCAGCCTTCTGAAGCATGTAAAAGACCAAAGTGAACTCTGTGGTCCTTCTCCTCCTCCTCTTCTGGTATTTTTACCCCGGCTGATACATCGTGTTGTAGTAGTATCCCTTATATGTCATGCTGTAAGAGCTGCATGGGACAAAGCAAAGTGGATTTATAGCGTGATGGCTCCATTACCCAATGAGATTTCCTTTATAGGTCAAAAAGACCAAAAAAGCTGCCTGTTGATGACATTGGCATGGAATCAATGTTGTTTTGAATTGCACATTTGATCGGTCTTGAAATGAAGCAGTGAATGAGGTACCCAAGCTCTTTCCCACCCCACCCCTACCAAGGTTTTCTACACTGAGCTGTAACAAGTAGATAAGGAGTAACTGTAAATGATTATATGATAAATAGGAGCCAAGACATCTAGGCATAATTCAGATATGACTAACTGGTTGCATGAGAAGCAGCCCACACACCATACACATCATTCTGTTCTCATATTTTCAAGTGGAAAAAAAGATAAATGTATTACTGCAAAATTGGCAATTCTCAATCTTTTAGAAGACTTGATGTACAGAAACAACCTTTAAGGGCTAACATGATTGGTATGATTGTGATTTAGTGGAAAACAATGTGAGTGGAGGTCAGTGGCACAGAAAAAAAAAAAGTCAAACCAAATTTGACACAGTCAGAACTTCATCTGAGGCTACGATTTATTGCAAAGACTATTCATTTGCTGTTGGTGAACATATCACACTAGGCGATCATAGACTCATAATTGTATGACAATAGAAATCCTTTACATCCCAGAAATTTGTGTCAGCTGGCAAAATTGTGGTCAAAATCGTAAAAAATCTTCAAATATATATACAGTTTTAATATATACAGTAGTACTATATATACCATGGTACTGAATGATTAATATATTCCTGCACCTTGTATTTAGCTATGGTGTTAACATGATGCACATTTTTTTTAATGGTAATTGTGTAAACACAAAAAAATATCATTGCATTCTTTTTTTTTTTTTTTTTTTTTTTTTTTTTTTTTTTACATGGTACTTGTTAAAATACAATGGTAGTATCATGATCCCATTTACTCTATGTGAATTTTTTTTTTTTTTTTTTTTACATTATAGAATTAAAATCTGATAGCATGACCGTAGCATAGTACTGCAATAGGATTTTTTTTATGGAAAATGTATACACTTATATGTCTAAAGTAAACCATAGCCAAATCTAGAAATACAGTGGTACTTATTTGTTTGTGTAGCCATTATGATATGGTTCTGTTGTATACGTGTTTTTATATATTTTATAATTTGCTGTTAAATAATGTTGTGCGCCCGGTTCCAGCTTTCAAATAATTGCAGTAAACGGTAAAACTATTTGCACTACAATTCAGTTTGTCCTCTTAAATCATAATGAAGCTCTGCTATGTTCATTGTGGTACCTTTGCAGTCATAATCATGCACTGGTGGAAGGATATATGTAAAATAAACATCAATGTTAAGTACATTGCTCTAAATTAATTTGTTGTGTAGGATGTGAATGTGTTTGGGCACTTCATTTGACTAGTGGTCAAACCTACATCTAACCCCATGTCACAGGAATTTGTGTTTGCAAAGCAATGTGACTGTTGTGAGCATTTATACATACATATCCCTCATCTGATTAAACCCAGTGCACAATGAATACAGTATAAGAGTATTAGAGTTTTTGTTATATATATATATATATATATATATATATAAATAATGAAACTATGATTTAGTACCACGGGATGTGGTTTTTTAGTATTTCTGTTTTGATTTTTGTATTGACACAAAGTCAGCCTGGAGTCCCTCATGGCCTGGAATAACTCTCTCCTCTGTCACATGCAGCACATCAGGTGCACTAAGCAAAATCGGCTTCAACCAATTGGCTTCACCTAGAAACCGTACCACAGCAGAAATAGTTTGATCCAACCTTTTGTTGTTTTGGGGTTACTATAGTGCACACTCACAGGGAGAAGCCCTGGTATCCTCCATTTGAAAGAGGATGGAGAAGGACACATGTATTTGTGTATTGCTCTGACGGATTGTAAACACAATCCAATTAAGCTGGCAGCCACTGCAATCAACTGGATTAGCATCCTGTGGATGTTCTCTTTTCGCTGCATAAAAGAACAAGTTATCAGGGTAACACTTTAGATTAGGGAATACTATTCAATATTAAGTTGCTTATTAACATGCACATTACTTTCATGACCATATTGTAAAATAAAATACAACAACTAAAACAACAACTAGTTTACTATCAATAAGATTATTGAAGGGGGGAAATTTTAGTTAATAGTGTTACCGTTATGGAGCACCCAGTAGTTGTAGTAGGTAGCTTTCCACTTCCAAATTAAACAGCCAGTCACCAGTTGGTAAAGTCAATGCCTTTACAACTGTCTTCACCTCAGTTTTTTTTTTTTTTTTTTTTTTTTGCCCTCAATGTACTGCATCTTCTGTTAAAAGTTTCAGATACCATAGAAACAGCTGTGGAAATGTATTTTCTGTTCACTGTACGTGAGCATTGACTGGACCAAAATATACAAAAAATGTTTATGACACAACACCCGTTAGATTTTATTGCTGAAATAGATTATAAAATGTGAGCTTTGCAAGTAGCTCCCCCCCCCCCCCCTCATTTTAATACAAAATGTACTTGCTTGACTTATTTTATGTGAATCTCGGATTTCATATTTTGTTTGGAATAAATTTGCACACATAAGTTTCATGATTGATTTTCTATAGAAGGTCATTACCTTATCCCCATTGTATTCCCAATTCATGTAATGTGACAACATAACCTGATTTTCAGTATAAAAATGCATTTGGAAACTTTATTGGCATCAAACTCAGTTGCATAAATCCATCTTGTTGTCTAATGCAACAAAACAATTTGTTGAACCAATGGACTAATGAAGTTCATACATTTTAAATTGAATATGTAAATGCTCTTTGAGGCTACTGTACATGAAAGTGAAAAAAAAAAAAAATTGTTCCATACTTGGAATTGGTGCTCTGCATTTAACCCATCCAAGTGCACACACACAGCAGTGAACACACACAGAGCAGTTGGCAGCTACTTCCAGCACCCGGGGAACAACTGGGGGTTTAGTGCTCCAGTATTGAGGGTGGAAGAGAGCACTGTTCATTATCATTATCTCCCCCCTAACTGCAACTCCAGCTAGCACCAAGACTCGAACCGATGACCTTCGGGTAACTAGTCCAATACTCTTACCATTAGGCCACAGCTGCCCCTTAGCCATGTACCTAAAAAAGCTGCACACAAAGCTGTCATAAGATGGTGAAGAATGCATTGTACATCTTGACAAAAGATAATTGATGGATATTGGAGAAAGCGTTATAACATCACCTCTTTATTCTCTGAAAGTTAGAAACAAAAAGCTCAGATAAAGGTAAGAACAGGGTTTATCTAAAGATACGCACACAAGCAAATAGATTCATTCACCTGGAAAATTTCAGAAACCCAACGGTGAAGAAATAAATACTCCTTTTCATCTATAATCACAGACAGACCATTATGTAAGCAGGAGAATTTGAATGGGACTTTGGCAGGTACATTATGTAATTGTTCTGGACGGCTCAGGTTGTTCATTGTGTTTATTGTCCAGACTGTGGAAGGTTTCTCACAGTGGCTCCTCTTTTCTGTTCCACCCTGTGTCAGGTTACAAGACTCTTCTGAAAGGGATCTCTGGGAACTTCAACAGCGGTGCTTTGGTGGCCATCATGGGACCCTCAGGTGCTGGGAAGTCTACCTTAATGAACATTCTAGCAGGTTACAGGTTAGTGTGACCATAAAAATAGGATCATAAAATACTACATCAAACATGAAGCATGCCACAGCAAATTATTTTACATTTTTATGTGAATTGGTGGGTCATTTGTAAAAAATGACCTCTGAACTGTCAGTGGGGCACCCAATTTGCCACCGATCATCAAAAGGTAGTTTAGTAACAAATTATCATGGTAGTTTGACGACATAGCCATCAAACATTTTGCTTCTTTTTGTCTGTGTTCATTTTTTTTTTTTGGACACTTATATGCAAACATTTTACAGAAGAAGAATGACTGAAGCAATCTGTCAGAACAACACAATGGTCAAGTTGTGGCCTAATGGTTAGAGAGTTTGAGTCTTAAAGGGATAGTTCACTCTCAAATTAAATTTTGTTATGTTTTAGGTTACCTCAAGGACATCCAAGATGTAGGTTTCTTTGTTTCCGTAGTATTTCCCATTTTTATATTTTTAGGTCCAACCGTTTTTGTCTGTGACTCACATAATGGAGGTCTATGGTCACCACCTCAAAGACCAGGCACAGAGGAGTCCAAATTAAAAACAATTCCCCATCATAAGTGCACACTGATGAACTAAGACACGAAATGATCGGTTTGTGTAAGAAAATGAGGTATCGTTTTTACCTCTTGTACACAACCACGTCCAACTGATCTGAGTGCGCGAGGGCTTCCTGATGTGACGTGTGTGCATGCTCTGGCTTAGTCCGCGCAAGCGCGGAAAGTGCCGGAAGTGATCTCTTGCACGTGTACATCACTCATTATTTACACTTACTGTCTATGGTTTACACAGAGATTTCGGAAGTGTCACCTTTCACTGTGAAGATCTAAACATATTTAGACGTACAGGAAATTGCAATGGAAGACGATTTCAATATATCCATAGACAACGTTGAATTTTTTTCACAACCATATTAATTTGAACCAGAATACACAGACCAAGTACTCAGGAGCAATCCGCTGCAGCAACACGTCTTCAAGCCCCAGAGAGACAGAGATATCTTCAAAATTGGTGGTGTTTTAGTAGCAAGTGTTGTGAGATGCCAACAGAAGTTGAGAGCATATGTTGTCATGAATGGAACAACTACAAGACGACGACGAGGACATTGACAGTATCGCATCACACACCTGCCTGACTGAAGTTCCTGAGTTTTCTCCGCTGTTGAGACGCAGCGTTTTGCACGTTGTGTTTAGTATGCCACGTATAAACTGGAGGCGACGTCCAATGCCAGAGGGACCCAATGCCACGCTGTCAATAGAGTGAGTAATGTGTTGTATTTTTATTATAATCGCAACGATTATAGGGTGCATTATAAACAAATTAATTAATTACAATTACTGCTTTATATTTCAGACAGTGCAGATTGATGGTGTATCGTGTGGTAAATAGTAAACAATGAGTGACGTTCACACGCGAGAGATCCCTTCCGGCGCTTGCGCAGACTAAGCCAGAGCGCGCGCGCACACACGTCACATCAGGAAGCCCTCGCGCACTCAGATCAGTTGTTTAATTGTTTAATTTGGACTCCTCTGTGCCTGCTCTTTGAGGTGGTGACCATAGACCTCCATTATGTAAGTCACAGACAAGAATGGTTGAACCTAAAAATATCAAAATGGGAAACAAGGAAACCTACATCTTGAATGTCCTTGAGGTAAGCTTAAACATACCAAAATTTAATTTGAGAGTGAACTATCCCTTTAACCCTGATGCTGTGTTCACACCAAACGTGAATAGAGCGTCTGGCGCGAATTATTTCAATGTTAAGTCAATGCAAAGGCGCGTTAACACACGTCTGGAGGTTTCGCAGCGCGAATGAGGCATTTAGCACAGCGCGGAAGACGCGAATATCTCGCTTTTGTGCATGTAAGCGTTTGATGTGAAGACGCCAAATTTGAACTTTGACGTCAATTCGCACTGCGTTAACCAACCAGGAGCCTGCTAGGAGTCACTCATTCAACATGGAGGAACAACTGATGTTGTCAGTGAGCAGTCAACCGGAGCTATATGACAAAAGTTAATTTTTCTATAGAGACAGGAATAAAAAGGACCTATATATATATATATATATATATATATATATATATATATATATATATATATATATATATATATAAAACATATTACTAGATTAATTGAATAAAGTCCAAAGATAACAAACATTTCGTTTTACCCCAAACAGATTATATTTGATCTTGAACCACTAAAGAGACATCAGAGCCAGCGGCAAATATCAGAAGGTCTAGCCGAGGTGAGGCTGCTCTCGGCGGATACATGAGGACTGAGCTCCCGCTGATCGCATGGAGCTCATCTCTGAAATCGGCGAAACACATTTTTAAATAGACGCTATCTTTATAAATAAACCGCATATTTGAGTTTAAAACAACTACATTCTCACCCGAAATACTTTTAAAACTACATTTCATGACATGATAACAGTAATATTTTGAAAATTATCTGAATAAGATGGCGGTTGAAAATGCTGCGTGAACTCAGCTGGCAGAAGCCCCCCATGACGCGAATTCGCGTCTGTTTTTAAGTTAATTTCACGCGTGAATGAAGCAAATGATCTCAAAATGGTCAAGCGGCAAACTAGAAGGGATAGACGCGAATTTGATGCTCTATTCGCGTTTGGTGTGAACACAGCATAAGGCTGTGGGTTTGAGTCTTGGGCCGTCAATACCACAACTGAGGTCCCTTAAGGCAAGGCATTGAACCTAAACATAAATGGCTTCCCACTGCTCTGAGTGTGTGTTCATTGCTGTATGCACTTTGGATGGGTTAAATGCAGAGCACAAATTTTGAGTATGGGTCAACATACTTGGCTGTATTTTACTTCACTTATCCACTGTACAGTAGCTTTAAGCTTTGAATGAACATAACAATGAAATGTTGTGATCCTTTATCAGGGAATAATTTATCAGGGAGCATTGTGCAATGAAACGCAAGGTTGGGGGTTCGATTCCCCGGGAACACATGATAGGTAAAAATTGATAGCCTGAATGCACTGTACAGTAAGTCGCTGTGGATAAAAGCATCTGCTAAATGCATAAATTGAATTAAATTGTTTTAATTTAATTTAAGTGTAATAAATGTGAGAAAAAAAATTAAGAAATTATATCTGAAGATGTGCTATGCAGGGAAACAGGCATGAAGGGGGAGATCCTGATAAACGGGCAGTCCAGAGATCTGCGATCTTTCAGGAAAGTGTCCTGCTACATCATGCAGGATGACATGTTACTGCCACACCTCACCATACAGGAAGCCATGATGGTACGTGCCTGCTGAAATGTTATTATTGGGCTGCATTAGTGTCACTCAGCAGTTGTTATAATGAAGCACCCGACAATAGAGTATCCAGGAAACAGTCTTGTAATAGATAAAGCCAACAGGAACAGAGGAAAAGAACTCAAGAGTAGGCAACCACAACCACATATAACGCTGATGAGATCAGACACTGAACAAAGAGAACCAAGTGCTTAAATACACAGACTGAATAATCAACTACAACGTTATTAATTTAGGGACCATGGAAATCACAAAAAAATTATATATATATATATATATATATATGATATAATGTAAGTATATAAGTGACTTTTCACCAACTTTACAGGATAGCCAAAACAAAAATGTATCCTAGTTTGATCTGACTTTGTGTACTGATTTCAGCTGTTTATAAGAAAATTTTTTACACTAATGGATGACAGTACTTTTGCCAGTAGAAAAAGCTCATTAAGAGCTTTCGTTTGTTATAGATATCTCAATTTCACCAAAAATGTCACCTACGCTCTTCTCAACCCTCGAAATTACCCTAAGTGGTTAAAATTATTAATTTACAGACCTTGTTGCATATAGCCTCCGTATATACTTGATATTTAACCAATAAAAACAAATTACTGATAGCAAGCACACTACTTCATCATGGTAACAGAAAACATATAATCATCTCTGACTGCTAGTTTCACTGGATATGTCTGAAGCAGTCTAATTTCAGTTGCTTTGTTAGTGAGTTCATGCAAATCCCTCAGTTAGCTTTAGTTGTTCCCGCTTATGCTCTTCATGATCTAAATTGCTCACTCTCCCTGCTCAGGTATCAGCTAATCTCAAACTCCAGGAAAAGGATGAAGGCAGACGTGAAATGGTAAGTTTCCCAACAGGTAATGTATGTACGGCCTAATCTTTGAGACCTTTGGTAAAGATCAATCAAAACAACTCACCTGTCGAGTAAAACACAAGCGAGATCGGCATCTCTTTCTAGTTGAAGTTTGTCGCGAAGCTACTTCCGCATTTGTCCGTGACACTGTTGTCATGTGGCTTCTACATCAGTAAAGGCGGTAACAAAGGGGAACTAAAGTCATTGACATGCGACTACACTGCCCCATGTCAGTTTAGAATGGGAATGCTCTCATGATTTACAAGCAGTTGAAAACATTAGAGATATTGTTAGTAATCAGCTGAACAACATAAATAACACAAGCCTAGTGGTTTTTGGATATTTTACTGCAAAAATCTTACAATTTGTAACTTTAAGTCTAGTCAAGTCAGCTTTTTTATATAGTGCTTTTAACAATACAGATTATGACAAAGCAACTGAACAGCATTAAATAGGAAAATAGTGTTAATAATGCAAAAAGGCAGTTCATCACTGAATTCATTGATGTCATCATCAAGCTCAGTTCAGTTTAAATAGTATCCGTGCAAAAAAGTCGACGATATCACTGGAAATTAAGTGTCCTTAATCCTACATGTCCTAATAAGTGAAATCACAGTAAATTTTTCAAAGCATTTTAAACACTTGGAGTCAGTAAGTTAATACAAAGTTATCACAAAAATATTAAGCAGCACAGTTGTTTTCCACACATGCAAATCAGCATTTTAGAATGATTTCTGAAGGATCATGTGACACTGAGGACTGGAGTAAAATTCAGCTTTGCATCACAGGAATAAATTACATAATTTAAAATGCATTGAAATGCATTATTCTTTTTTTATTTTTTTAATCAAAATACAAAAAAATTGTTCCAACCACAAATGTTTGAACTGTATTGTAGATATGGCATGTAATTTCCTTATTCCACTGCTTAATGATGCACACATGCTGTTGTTGTAGGTTCGGGAAATCCTGACCGCTCTCGGTTTGTTAGAATGTGCCAAAACACGCACATGCAACCTGTCAGGGGGCCAGAGGAAGCGTTTGGCCATCGCCTTGGAGCTTGTCAACAACCCACCAGTCATGTTTTTTGATGAACCCACAAGGTGAGCCTCCTCCGTACTTAAGAACAATGGTATAGAATTTACTTTGAAACTATTTTCACTCAGAAACTGCTAGTGACTATCGCAAATGATTACACAGAAATGGAACGTATAACACATTGAATTTCACATTAATTTTTTTAAGCAGAAAGACTGAAATTGTAGTTTCTTATAAAACATATTCCAGTAAACTTTGTTTTATTTACAACTCATTTATTTATGTTTTTTATTTTTATTTTTTATTTTTTTTTTACAGTGCATGTGAACGTTATAAAATGCATAGCTGTAAAGGTGATGATTCACTGGGCAACTTTTTGAGCAATGATGCTGGGCAACCAGGTGAGGCACATGTCCCACTACAGATCTAAAGTATCCAGATCTTCAAAAAGTGCCCTGCTCAAAAAAGTTCCCCCATGTATCATCAACTTGATCGACATTCCTGATTCAAATATATCTCTTGTGAAAAGCTGTTACCCATTGGGTTTCTCTGTTAAAGGTGCTGTAGGGAACTTTTGTAAAAAAATATTTTTTACATATTTATTAAACCTGTCATTATGTCCTGACAGTAGAATATGAGACAGATAATCTGTGAAAAAATCAAGCTCCTCTGGCTCCTCCCAGTGGTCCTATTGCCATTTGCAGAAACTCAATCGCTCCCGGTAAAAAATAACCAATCAGAGCTGCGGTCCGTAAATTTGTTTGTGTTCAAAATGTAGAAAAATGTATATAATAAGCGAGTAAACCATGAATCCATTTTCCAAACCGTGTTTTTAGTTTGTCCTGAATCATTAGGGTGCACCTATAATAAGTGTTTATATTCGGACTATTTTAGATTGTGATTCTTCATAGACATAAACAGAGAGGAGTAGTTCTGGCTACGATGTTCTTCTGCAAGACGCAAGCAGTTCTGTTTATTAACCGCTAGAGCGTCAAAAGTTCCCTACTGCAGCTTTAAGTCCTTATACTGTGTAAATGCAGTTTCATTGCATATTTACTTACAGATTTTGCCCAGATGAGATACTGTTGGGGTTGCCTTCCCAAAAGAATTGTTAGCTATCTATGGTCAACAGAACTTGTGACTATAGTTGCTTTCTGGTCTCTGTGGGCTCTATTAAGCTCTTCATTCCTCTCGGGGTTACCCGCTAAGAACAAAAACGACTCTCTGATTCTCTGGAGAGCGGCAAACTAAATTCTTTCTGGCATAAAATGATATTTTCGTAAAACGGATTTATACATTTAACATGCTTATCCAAGGATAGACAGATTCTCCTTCATGACTTCAGCTCGCTTCTAATACTAGGTTGCATTAATATGATGTCCCAGAGTTGTGTTTGGTTAAACAGGGCACATTCAAGACTCAAAGATATTGAGCATCCTATCAGAAACCTGTGTGTAGCACGTGCAGTGATGTCATGGTGTTTTGAATGTGCTGCTGTACTGAAAACTAAAACTGTCCTTTAAGATAAGACACTTCCACTTTATCCAGCGGTGTCTTTGTCATCTGTGATATTAATATGGCCCTGATAGAGTGAGGTCAAAATTATAAACTAATCTCATCTCATCTGGCCCACTGGTACGCTCACTTGAGCAGCATCATAGTAATATTGCATCTTGATTATATTATAATTTATTGCAAAGACCACCATACTGATATCATAATATATAATATAATAATGGAAATCACTGATAGACAGGATTTTTTGGGTAGAGGAATCAATATGTAATGCAGGTCATACTTAAACCTTGTCTGCATTGGAGCACTGCAGCTTATTCATGTTAAAAAAGCTGTGTTTTTTCTCTCTGAAGTGGACTGGACAGCTCTTCCTGCTTCCAGGTGGTCTCTCTGATGAAGGCTCTTGCTCAGGGTGGTCGAACAGTCATATGCACAATTCACCAGCCCAGCGCTAAAGTGTTTGAACTCTTTGATAAGGTGAGCACTGTTTCATATTCATGCTTGAATATTTCTAAATACATGCTTTTATGTGAGATGCTGCCTCTCACACCTCATTCTTGGTGTTTTTTTTTTTTTTTCAGCTGTATGTCCTCAGTCAAGGCCAGTGTATTTACAGAGGAAAAGTTTCAAGCTTAATCCCGTATCTCAGAGAACTGGGACTCAACTGTCCCACCTATCACAACCCTGCAGACTTCAGTAAGAAAATACCGCTCTCAGTACACAGAGGTCCAAATGTAACAAATCACGAAGCACCAAATTAGATTACTTTATTGTCTTTGAATCTATCTAATCTGATTTGATGTCAAAAGCAAAACATGCTAATTTAAAATACCTTTTAGGAATAAACAGGACCCTTGATTACATTCATTACAAATTTCAATAAATGATTTAATTGTTTACTCTTGCTTCAATGCATATTTGCAGTCAATTAAATCATTAAAGACTTCATAAAAGTTTTGAGTCCGTAAGATTCGTTAATGTTTTTTTAAAAATGTCTCTTGTTCACCAAGGCAGCATTTATTTGACCAAAGGTAACAGTAAAATCAGACGTATTGTGAAATACTACAATTTAAAATTGTTTTCTATATGAATATATTTTAACATGTAATTTATTCCTGTGATCGAAGCCAAATTTTCAGCATAGTTACTCCAGTCTTAAGTGTCACATGATCCTTCAGAAATAACTCTAATATTCTGATTATTATCAATGTTGAAAACAGTTGTGCTGCATAATGTTTACAGGCACTAATATATATTTCATGCCTGTTAGTGTATTATTAATTCACATTAATTCGCCTTTTTGAATGCTATCTATACATGGATAAATAATCTACAGAGAATTATAGAGAGAGTAAAAATAATACACATCTAAATTCTCAGTACACTACTGGTATTTCATTTCCAAAGTCTCAATGCATTTGTTTTTTTTTTGGGGCTACTCGGCAGTCTGAGAGTGTTTTTATTCTTTCCTCCAGTAATGGAGGTGGCCTCTGGTGAATACGGTGACCAAACAGCTTGGCTGGTGAAGGCTGTTCAGGAGTGCAAATGTGAGAAAGACTACAAAAGTGAAATGAATGGTAACGGGGTCCATAATCCCTTCCTGTGGCACAGACCATCCGACGAGGTACAGTATGTACAGTATATAGAATAATATAAAGCCTTTATGTAACATGATGCATTGGGTTTTGTATGAGAGCTGTAGTATCTCTGTACAACACTCTTTTAGAAAAAATAAATAAATAATTTAATTCTACCTTTAGGGGTACAACAGCTTGTAACTATACCTGTGAAGGTACTGCCCCAGTGACAAATTGTTGTTCCCCAAAAGCTTGCACTTTTGCACTTTTTTTTCTGACATTGAATAATAAAATGTATACTAAAATCAATCTATTTTCTTTAGGACTCTTCGTCATCAGAGGGTTGCCATAGTTTTTCTGCCAGCTGCCTGACACAGTTTTGCATCCTTTTCAAAAGAACTTTTCTTAGCATCATGAGAGATTCGGTAAGCAGCACTGTCACCTGGTGGGGAGGTTTAGTAACACACACAGCAGAGCCACAATTGCCATTAGGAGCATCAGGCATTATGCAAAAAAAAAATGTAAATTAAAACCTGTGAGTTTACCTTATCCTATAATAATATAATACTAATTACGTTTTAATATTAGTAGGGAGGTCATGGATTTAAATTGACTGAAAATTACAGAATTGTATATCAACGATATTTAATATTTATTTTTCTCTTTCATTTAATGTATAGTGTTTTCGAACATGATCAGTAAAATTGTTAAATGATTTTTAAATATAATGAATTATGCATAAATTGAAGGATTTTTTTTTTTTTTTAAATCCCTCAATGTGCATGAATATTAAAAAACTTTCATATTTTGTCATATATATTAAATGATCATGATATGTTGAAACTTTAACTGAAATGACATATTAGAAAATTCAAATAGTTTTTTTTTTTTTCAGCAGAATATTATATTTTAAATTTAATTTAAATACTAATTAGAATGAGAAGAAATGCATCCTGTTTGCTCCTTAAATTCTTATTATTTTCAAATTCAGTAACTAAGCTGCAGTTCAGAAGCCATTCTCAGTTTAGTACTGATGGTCACATGAAAGAGGGTAAAAACAGAAGGAACATAAGTTTGATTTGAAAATGATTTTTCTTCTTTTAGGTGCTGACTCACTTGCGTATCATGTCTCATCTTGGGATTGGAATTCTGATCGGTCTTTTATACCTGGGCATTGGCAACGATGCCAAGAAAGTCCTTAGCAATTCCGGGTTTCTGTTCTTTTCAATGTTGTTCCTCATGTTCGCCGCTTTGATGCCCACCGTCCTCACCTGTAAGTCTCACACTTCCACTAACTTGATGATAACATGCTATCCTTGCTCATCTGTTCTTTCTGATTGTCATTATACAGTTCCTCTTGAGATGGGCGTCTTTTTGAGAGAACATCTAAATTACTGGTACAGCCTAAAGGCATACTACTTGGCCAAAACAATGGCGGATGTCCCATTTCAGGTAACATGGAACAAAAGAAAATATGGTTTCCTCCTGAAAGGCAGCTTGCTTGGTTGTTGTGCTCAACAAGATGATTCACAAAGTGTATAAAAATCAGATTTACAGTGGGATTTCCTCAGAGTACAAACACATGACAGGGTAAAAATGGAACAAAAAGCAGAAAATGGGGAACACTAAGATGGTTATGACATAAACATGTTATTGGAGCTCGAAGTGGATTTGCTTTTCAGGTCAAATTACTGTTCGCCCAATTTAGAAAAATCCTGCTGCAACATTACATAAGCCTTTGGTCATAATCGGTAATATCCTCTAGTGTCTCTTCAAGAATTATTCTCCAGTTAGGTAAAAAAAAAAAAATTTGATTGATTGAAGAGAACTTCCAATTCCAATGTCATTAATCAAATAAGCAAACTGACTGCAACACTGACTGTTAAGGACAAAGAGTACGATTGTCAGTATACTCTCTAAAAGATATTCAAAATCAAAAATCTGAGCAGTCTTTTCATCCACACAGATCGTGTTCCCAGTGGCCTACTGCAGTATAGTGTACTGGATGACATCTCAACCTTCAGATGCAGTTCGTTTCATACTTTTCCTGGCTTTAGGGACCCTCACGTCACTGGTTGCACAGTCATTGGGACTGCTAATAGGAGCGGCATCCACATCCTTACAAGTAAATTCCTCAAAACATGTGTCTCGTCCTGTATTGTTCTGTCATACATATAAGAATTTGCCTCTGTCAATCAATCTTCAACGCCATTTACAGAAAAGATACACTTTTTGCCTAATGATGTGTAATGATGCAGTATTGTGATTCTTCGACAGGTAGCAACTTTTGTTGGTCCTGTGACGGCAATCCCTGTGCTGCTGTTTTCAGGCTTCTTTGTCAGTTTTGACACTATTCCTAAATACCTCCAATGGATATCATACATTTCCTATGTCAGGTAAACCAAATAAAGGAAAATGTTTATTGTAGCTTAAACTTAGGCTGTGATAGATATTGTATGGGCCAAATTCTGGATTTGAAATTAGGAACAGCAGTTACCTTTAATATGTGTCATCTGAAATTATTTTTTACTTTTTTACTTCAGTTATTTTTACCTGAAGGAAATTAAAATTACTGATCAGCATCATATCACAGCATCTAAGGTGCCCTTATGTGAAAAAAAAAAAATATATATTATATATATATATATTGCATAGAAAATAGTACTTTTTATGGGAATAATATACTTTAAAAAATATACTTAAAGTGTAAACTGAATGTAATGATTTTAGATACTTTATTGCATGCTATTTACAAGAATTAATGTATTATATAGTTTAAGATTGCTTTTTTTTGACCCACTTAAGACTTCAGTACAACTTTATATTTAATTTCATAATTTCTTCTATCATCTTTTAATTATGCTTAAAGTGTATAGCCGAAAGTACTGTCAACCATTTGTGGAAACTAAAATTGAAATCTCTATTAAAATGTGCATGTCTTCTATTTAAATCTATTTATAATAAAACATTTATAATGACTTTAAATGTAATATCAAAACACACTGCAGTTGAAATTCTAATCAAATACTTAGAAATACAAAACAAATGCACATCTTTGAAACTTGACCAAATATTATTAAAACAGTTATTTAAAATGTATTTAAGTAAAACTTTTAAATTGGCATTATTACAAGCAGACTTTTTAAATGTGTGCTTAAGTGTGTTAAGAAACAGTCATGAATTGACTTAATGTAAGTACAGTAGCTTTTAATTTCAATAATGCACCATTCCTCCATCCATATTCATAAACGCTCACACCTAATGTTTGCGGCTGAACATTCATAATTGATAGTGGACATCTATGCCCGGTTAAAAGACATCAGCAATCCAACGCAGACATAACAAAAAGAAAGAAAGTAAAAATTGTTTAAAAAAATGCATAAAGTTGACTTGACGTTAGACGTTCGATATTTGCAAATTTAGGGACCGTCTCTAAAGTTACATGCGATATTGGTATACACTTTTCTAACGTCAATAGCATTTGAGGAGAATGACTTAGTCATAAAAACAACTGTAATTGTTCATCTAGGTGTCTGCTATAATGCACAATTTTATATTTTTGATATTTATTAAAATAAACTGTAAATAATATATAAATTATACTACTTTGAAGCTCAATAGTATTTGAGGAGAAAGACTTACAGTCATAAAAATAACTGTAATGTGTTAATTTAGGTGTCAACTACAATGCACACCTTATAAATTTTTAATATATGTATTTATATATATATATATATATATATATATATATATATATATATATATATATATATATATATATATATATATATATATATATATATATATATATTAAAATAAAATAAAGATTTAGGTAAAAACGAGGCCCGTTTATTTCTTTTTTCTCTCAGGTTTTTCAAATTAGCCATGGTTTTAACGATAGTCTTTAAAATTACTTAAAATGCATTATATAAAAAACGATGCAATAATGATTGGTTAATAAAAACACTGTTAAAATACATAATGTAGGCAAATGCAAAATAAAAATGTATTTACATAACATGTTAATACAAATGCCTGCAATGGGAGCCAAATGCCATGTAATTGCTGCTTTTACACTTACAGGACAATACAATCCTTGTTTAGGCTACTGACCAAACATTTAATTCAAATATTCACTTAATCTTTTATTTTTGGCCACATTTTTGCTATAAAGGACACATCCTTTATAATTTCTTCAACAAAAAACAACTCTTATGAAAATAAACCAAGATTTTTTCAAGATTTCTTAATGCTTGAGACTATGAAATAAATTAGTCATAATAAAGTTATAGCCATAGGTAAATGTCAAGAGCTACAGTTGTAATTGGTAAATAATAAAATTTATTAATTTACTTTTTTATTTGATTAAAGTTCTATTTTCACCCCTATAGTAGGTGTTTTTTTCTTTTTTCATCATCATATTTGAGGAAGGGAGGCACAACAATACAATCTTGCTTAGAGCACCCATTTGGCCAACAGTGGCCCTGTATAAATGGGATTATTGTTGTCTTTAAATATGTAAGGTACAATGTACAGTTGCCATGAAAAGGTTTATAATAATAATTAATTGACAAATAAATAAATAAATGATAATGATATATTGATCTGAATTTAAATAGTTTGATTATGCCATCAGAAAGAGGTTCTGGGGTGATATGAAAGAAATTAACATTGTAGGAAAAATGTAGTGGTTAAAATATAAAATATGTGACCGCACATTTGTCCAATCACATTAGCTGCATTTTACCAATCATAATCAAGTATTGCAGAAACTTGTATAATACAAGTATTCCAGTGTATCTTAAGTGGTAATCTTTTAAATCAGTTGTGCTCTGACTTTCAGATATGGTTTTGAAGGAGTCATTCTGTCCATCTATGGTCTTGACCGTGAGGACCTGCACTGTGACAAAGATGAGACGTGCCACTTCCAGAAATCAGAAGCCATTTTGAAGGAGCTGGGTGTTGAAGATGCAAAACTCTACATGGACTTTATTGTGTTGGGCATCTTCTTTGTATCACTTCGTCTGATTGCTTACTTCGTCCTGCGATACAAGATCAGTGCTGAGAGGTAAACCTGTTGAAGAAGGGCTGGAGAGAGTACTGTCAAGACTTTCATGCAAAGGAGAGCTAAGCTGAGGAAGCCAAAGCAGAGAGGGTTTGTTCCCTCCAAACGGACCATCGCCAGTTTTCCCACACTAGACAGAAACCTGGGTTCAACTTGACGACACAGTATGTAGATGCTCAGCTTTTGTGTGCTTTTATAAGAAAGCAAAGAGCTTAGAAAACAACAGTTTTGAGGCTCAACCAAATGTCTGTACAAATAGACAGAGAAACATGGGTGCACTGAAGAACATTTGTAGAAGCTGATGAAAGTCTTTCACAGGAGCAGTTCTGATTTTGACTGAAAAAGTCATTCTGTATTGCGTGATCATACTGGAGAACTGGAATCTGGCCCGAATGAAAGAGAAGTGTGTTTAATTGTACTAAATGTGCACTTTTACTGCACTTCAAATCTAAAAAAGTACATAAAAATTGTAGATGCAGATAATATATTATTTCATGATTTTTTCTTAATATATTTAAGTACACTTTTAAAAGATATTGATTATAATTGAAAGTGTAGTTTCTTACTTGATATTACATTTAATAACATTAATATATTTGAAATCTGCTTTAACATAAACTTAAAAATTACTATATATATATATATATATATATATATATATATATATATATATATATTAGGGGTGTAACGATACGCGTATTCGTATTGAACCGTTCGGTACGACGCTTTCGGTTCGGTACGCGGTACGCATTATGTATACCGAACGGTTCGTTGGAGTAATTAATTATATTTGAAAAAAAAAAAAAAAAAGAGAGAGATAGAAATATAATGATATGCGTTCAACAAGGTAGCCCAATAACCCAAACAACGTAACAGGCAACGCCCCTGACACTCCCGAAGAAGAAAAAAACACCATCTTATATGTTTATGTTAGGCTACTCAGCAGGCGCTCGCTCACTCAGTACGCGCTGAAGGCTCGTTGCAAAATAGCCAATGCGTTTAACAGACTAGAAATGAGAAGATCCTCCAATAACCAACAGGTCTGGTGTTTGGGTGCACTTTGGATTCCCTTTAAGCTATAATGGTGATGGCAAGAGAGTGGTGGATAAAAAAACAACGGTATGTCGCATCTGCAACATGACAGGGTACACCAGCGGGAATAAAAAAAAAAAAAAAAAAAAAAAAAAAAACACCAGCGGGAATATCTGGGATATATGCGTCAGTACTATCTGGGAAAAGACGAAAAAAAGGAGAAACATGCACGCAGCAAACTATCCCTGCAGCATTTAGACACTATAGCTTACAGGGAATCCAACCCAAACACCAGACCTGTTGGTTATTTTAGGATCTTATATTTCTGGTCTGTTAAATGCATTAGACATTTTGCAACGAGCCTTCAGCGCGTGCTGAGTGAGCGAGCGCCTTAGGGGCCGTTCACATATCGCTCCTAAAAACGCGTGGAAAACGCTAAGCACGTCTTTCTCCTCCTTTCCAAAGCGCTCGGGCAGAAGCGCTCATGAGGCGTCTGTCTTTGCTAAGCAACAATGACGTGCTCTCTCCATGAGACGCGGAAATTTCAGCGAAGGATAAATGGATTTGCAGCTCTAAAAATCGCTTGCAGTAGCTCTGCTACTAAATTTATTTCAAAATTGCAATCCATATACAACTATGATCAGCTGTTCCTTCATCTTGGCTGAGCTCTCAACGTTGTTACGGGAAAGGATGAAGCTGATTGGTTGGTTCTTGTCACATGACCCGCGGTGCGCTTGCGGCATTCTGAAAAGTTGAGATGTTTTTACATTTTGCTGTATCTAAAACGTATCGAACCGAACCGTGACATCAGTGTATCGTATCGAACCGAACCGTGAATTTTGTGAACCGTTACACCCCTAATATATATATATATATATATATATATATATATATATATATATATATATATATATATATATATATATATATATATATAATATTAGTGGTGGCCCATTATCGTTGTTAACGTGCTGCGTTATCGTGAGACTCTTATCCTGTGCTTTCAAACAGGATGCATTTGCAGTCCGCTACTCGGTACGTAAACGATCGCAGCACTGCTGCAGACGCACCGCTCCTGGAATGCACTGAGGGACTGCAACCACGTGAATACTGGAATCCGTTAACATGGGTGTAAAAAAATATGAAACGCATACGCACTGCAGACGGATTATGTGTGGAACAGGCGTAAGGTTGTTTGCACCTTGTGCAATGTGGAATTAGTTTACAGCTTTCTCAAGCAGTTTGTGATGCATTTTGGAACCAGGAGATGAGCCCCTGGTCTAATGCACCACCTGTTTTCAGAAATCCGTTCTCAAAGACTTAACGTTACTTTTAGTAATTATTTTATTTGGGTAGCACACATATTCTGAATGCCTTTGTCAGAATTCAAATGAGCAATTGAGTTCAAATTAATTCAAATTAATAGATTAATCTAGATGAAAAAAAAATAAAAAATCTATGCCCACCGCTAATATATATATATATATATATATATAGTACAGACCAAAAGTTTGGACACACCTTCTCATTCAAAGAGTTTTCTTTATTTTCATGACTATGAAAATTGTAGATTCACACTGAAGGCATCAAAACTATGAATGAACACATGTGGAATTATATATGGAATTATATACATCACAAAAAAGTGTGAAACAACTGAAAATATGTCATATTGTAGGTTCTTCAAAGGAGCCACCTTTTGCTTTGATTACTGCTTTGCACACTCTTGGCGTTCTCTTGATGAGCTTCAAGAGGTAGTCACCTGAAATGGTCTTCCAACAGTCTTGAAGGAGTTCTCCGAGAGATGCTTAGCACTTGTTGGCCCTTTTGCCTTCTGTCTGCGGTCCAGTTCACCCCTAAACCATCTCGATTGGGTTCAGGTCCGGTGACTGTGGAGGCCAGGTCATCTGGCGCAGCACCCCATCACTCTCCTTCTTGGTCAAATAGCCCTTGATGCCTTCAGTGTGACTCTACAATTTTCATAGTCATGAAAATAAAGAATATATATATATATATATATATATATATATATATATATATATATAGCTTTTATGGTAAAACTAAATATGCGTGACATGAAAGTTTGAATCAAATCCACATTAAAACATATTTAGTTTTTCCATAAATGCTTGACAGTACATTCAGGATTACACTTTAATCATATTTCATTGACAACAAAATTGATTACATATAATGTTATGTTAATGTCATATAATGTACTTAAGTTAAAGCACTCTAAATCTTGGCTAATTACATTTAATAGAAATGTACACAAATACCCTTTTAGTTTAACTGCAGTTAATATGAGATTAAGTAAAAAAAAAAAAAAAACATGGAATTGTTTTAGCAGTATATCCCTATGCGAGCTATGATGAGCATTATTTCCTCAAGTTCTATTTTTAAAAGTAAGCTAAATCATGCTTCTTTTTTACAAGGGTGTCCAAGTTGAGTGCATAGATGTAGATTGTTCCTATCCTATTGATCTGATGTAAATGACAATTATTTGCTGGTCTACCTGTCATTCCTTCTACAAAACTGGAAAGCTTCCATTCTGTTGGAAATGGCTGCTGCTCTTGTAGTGGAATGATAACTTGAAAAACTTGTTTGTTCCCACATAGCAACATTTTGTCGGCCCAGATCTGGCCCACATCTGGCACCCGTGGAAAGATGATCTGGCCCACATGCAGCGTGGAATGATGGCACTTGGGCGGACCGCTCCTGTTTGCCAGATTTGAGCTAAAGCCCTGCATTTCAGCCCGAGCCCGACGGGCCCCGACTTATTTATGCCCCTCGGGCCGGGCTTCGGGACAATTTTCACATTATAGCTGACATGCGGGCCGGGCCTCGGGCCTTTTTGGGTTATCCTTCTATTTATATTTTTAGACATTAATAAAAATAAAAAAATAGAAGTTGACGTCAACAATAGAAAAACAAATATAGAAAGACATTTCATAACCTCATAACTTTCATAATCTGATAATTCAACCCGTTATAATTAAACTGACATACTGACATGACAGTCTCACGCACGCGCTCGCTTTTCCATCAGCGCGACCCACGATTATACTTCACTCATATCCACTTATTGTAGTAGTAGCTATTACATGCCTCTAAATTAATGTATTAATAATAGCCTAGTTGGCCAACTAATAATTATAAAATGATGAGTCATGTAGCGGCGAGCATGCATTTCTGCGTCTGCACCTGTTGCTGCGGGCCACGCAGCAAAGAAGAGAGCGCTGGCCGAGTTTGAAAACATTGTGGAGCAGGACGAGGATGACGACGATGATGTACAGCAATATATGCGCCTCAATCACAACATGGAAGGTGATAGACGAGATGTCAAGGCTGGCTCGCTCTGTGTTTAGTGTCCCGCCAGCAGCAGCAGCGAACATGTCTTCAGTGCCACGGGAATAGAGGAGGAAGGGGTTAAAACCTTCCACTCTGGAGCCTATTCTTTTTCTCCACGATGCTCTGTAAGAGACTGTTCTAACTTTTCATTTGACTGGACTTTATTTTCGTTTACCTGTTGTAAACTAATGGAAAAAAGAATGGACATTTTCTGTGGTGCATTTTTGAGTTAAGATAACCTGCAAGTTTGTTTTTAATTAATTGAATTTGTTTAGATTGTAGGCTTTTTTCTCATTTCGTTTGCGAGCGCTGTTGCGAGCCTGCCTCAGTATTTATTTATTTTTTATTTTATTTTACTCACTGTGGTTTAATAAATAAACATTTATTAAACTAACTGTATGTGTGATATGCTTGAAGTGTTTTATATCTATGGATTTTATTGTAGCCAAGTAAAGTATTAGCGTTCATTTGAGAGGCTTAATTGATTAAATATGTTTTAGGCTGTCGGCTCAGCTGTTTAACGTTAATCGTCATTTTTTAAAAAAATGCTTCAAACATTTTTCTAAACTAACTTGATAAAGAAATGAAAAGAAACATAACACAAAACTGACCCCTTTTTTAATTGCTGCAAATAGGTCAGGCTTCCGCTGTGTAATAAAATAAATAAATAAATAAATAAAAACACGGGCTCGGGCCGGACTCGGGCTGATAATTCTGATGAGCTGTCGGACACGGGTCGGGCTAGGGCCTGAGCGTCTCGGGCCAGGGCCGGGCTCGGGCCTAGATTTGAGGCCCGTGCAGGGCTCTAATTTGAGCCACAAGCAGGCCATAGCAATAACACATGTCAGCCAAGAGTAAAAAAAATTACCAGAGCTGGACCTTATCTGAGCCACAAAATCTGTGTATATTAAATATGAAGTAATTTCAGCCTTAATAAGCCTGTTAACAAGCAGAATCAATGAAGAAAAGAAGAGAACATAAAGAGAGATATGCAGAAACACAAGAACTACAACTGATTTCAGCCACAACCTTAGATGAAATCAATTGAAGATAAAGGAATAGATTAAATATCTGGATATCTCACCAGGATTAAACAACTCCTCAAACAGTTTTACCAACTTCACTTATTACTAACCAGACTGATTTTATTTCTGTTAGACATCTACAAAAGGTTTTATTGAGAATAAACAGAGGTTTAACTCTAATATGTGTCACCATAACAGTGATTAGTGTTTCCATTAGTTGCGCTCTTAACTCTTATTTTATCTTTTGTCTTTTTTTGTTGCTGTGACAGTGTGTTTGTTAAACACATTTGCGGCATCAAAAAAAGCTAAAACGAATTTAGGTGATGGCGGTTATCTGTTGATGGTTTTATAATCATCATGAAACAGGCTGATTTGCTTTTTTATCTAACAGTTGTTTCATTAATATATTCACATCACAAACCATGTGTTTCTGCAGCATGAGAACCAGCAATATTACAACAATCAGTTAGGAGATTTTAACAAGCATAAAAAACTTAATCTATGATGACACACAGACATCAACAGTCAGCACATGAATCTCAACAATGGTGACAATCAAATGTACCTTGCTGCAATGCATGCTTGGTACTAGCATAGTACAAAACTCTCAGCATGCATTTCAACATGAATAAATTATGCAGCTGAATTGTCCTATTATTTCATTTAATTCTTAATATTTTCTTATATTTTTTGCTGTTGTTTTGTTGTGACTGTAGCTTTTCAGTGAAGTTCTGAATTGATCAGTTTATCTTAATATTTTTGATTGTCACCATTATCGAGATTCATGTGCTGATTTTTTATATATGTGTGCGGCAGCATAGTTTAAGCTTTTTTTTTTTTAGCTCATATTTGATAAGATTTTAACTGATTGTTATAGTACTGCTGGATTTCATGCAGAAGAAACACAGGGTTTGTAATATGAATGTATCATTTATCAATCAAACAGGTTTTATTCACATTTAAGGGTCATTGATTTATGCTTTATTCTTTGTTGACATCTAGGTACAGATTTTAAGCTTTCTGGTTATAGTACAATCAAAAAAAAAGTAATTGCAAAATCAATATAAAAGGGAAAATGTGACAAAAATGAAGAAGAATGTTATTTATTATCTGTGTTATTTGTATCAATGTCTATATTGCATATGTTTAGTGACCTCTGAGACGTAGGTTCCAAGAGCTTTATTCACTAAACATTGCAGGCACAATGTGAATGCTGAGCTTTAACTCAAGTGTTATGACAATTATAAGCATACCAAACCTTTGCTGTGGACTTTGATGTGGAAATTATGCAATCTGTATTTTGAAGCATCTTCTATTGAAATATTACCTCTGTTCTGTTGGTATGTTTTCTTAGAATGTACCGATATATATATATAAAATCAAAATGAAAGTGGTTGCTGTAGACATTCAATAGCCCTGTTTTAAAAGTTATTTCTGAATTGGTCTACTGATTACAATATTACAATGTTTCTGTTAAACAAATTCATATTAGATATAATAATTAAAATGTATTGGTTTCAATCTGTTTGCACTTGTTCTGCTTTGTTTTATGGATCTGAATGCTCTACAATTAACTGGATTTCAAGCACATGGACAAAGTTTATGAATTTTCTATACTGATTGGTTGGCAGGCTTGCATTAAGCAAGCAATTAGGAATGAGAAGCCATGCTGTATTGAGAATAAGTCACGGCTGAAGGTGTGTGTTTGTATGTGTGTGTGTGTCTTTGTTTTTGAAATGTTATCCTGCTTGTCCAGCCCTTAAATTTCCACCCTGTTAGGCTATATTATGGATAATGTTTTGTCCTATCAAAATTTTATTTTAAACAAATCTGACTAGTTATAAAAGTTCTGTTAATCTGTATAAGGTTAGCTAGCTAAATGTTGATTACTCGATGAGCTATGGTTAACTTAGCTCAAAATTTTCCACCCTGTTAGAAATTCTAATAGAATAAATCCAGCGCAGCGTTAGTTCAGTCAGACCATGGCGGCAAGGCTGTGAACAGCTGATGCGGACAGGCGTCAAATCGCTCCAAACACCACCTCTCTCCTATTAGACAAGGGACATATATATACGTGGCACTACTGCTCGGTAGTGATGGGAAGTTCGGATCATTTTACCGACTCGGACTTTTGAGTCTCGTTCAGCAAAATGAACGAATCTTTTTTCGAGTCATTTCGTTAATTTTAGCAAAATGTTATTAAAATATTAAGTGCTACCTCCCCAACACATCTAGTACTTATGCAAACGTTGATCACACAACAAACAATACAAAAATAAAATGTTATAAGTTACAGAAAAAAATATTCATTCTTTACCTGGGTCTTCAGTCTGTGATTAGCTCATCTCACCTCTTATCTGACAAGAAGTCTTCGGGTTTAAGTCATTCCTTAATAACATGACAGACCCATACGCAAAACTAAAGCGGTCTTGAGTCGGAAAGAGAATTGATTAGTTCATCTCATGAGTCTTTCGGGTCGAGTTTGACTCGTTCCTTAATCATGTGACAGACCCATGCGCTATTTCTGACATTTCTGTCACTGTGTTTTTGTTACTGTTTGTTGAGGATCTATGGTTTGTTATTATTTTATAAATAAATAAAACCCTGTTACAAATAACATATTGATTAATTTGTCTTCTTGACTGTCTATCGGTAAATAAACACTAGGCTATATAATAATATAATAATCCTAGTTTACAATAAAAAGTATTTATAGACTAGTTTGTTCATTTTTACTCCAATTTTGAGTTTGCTGGTATAATAATTGCTTTTCCTAGGCAGACTTGACAGATTGGTGTAATATATGTATAAGACGATTTCTCAAAAAAGGACATAATGACATACATTAAAAGCAAATAACATTTTGAATTTGAATTATTAATGTTAAAGACAAATGTTAAAGACATTAAGGTTATGATAACTTCAGCTTTAACAGTTTTAACCCAGCTCAGAGTGAGGAGTTTCAGATCCTGGTGCACTGCCAGTGCAGGGGCCATGTTTTGGGAAGACTTTGACGAAAGGGTAGCAAGTCTGAGGCCTTCTGCTACCTCTTCTAAGACCTCAGATGCTATGATGGACATGCGGGCCAACCTTGCAGAGCCACTCTGCTTGGTGGAGGAGATGTTCACCAGTATACAAAAGCCTTTCTGAAGTCACAAAGACAAGACTTTGCATTGTGGCCACATCCGTGCCATCTGAAATGTTTTTTTCTAAAACTGGGCAGATTATCTCAGACGAACTCACAGACTCAGCCCATCCAAGTTCAGGGAGCTTGTTTTTTTATTAAAATACAAACATGAATAAAAAGCAAGTCCTAAAAATATAACCACTGTGTTTTTTATTTTAAAGCTTATTTATTTTTATTTATTTAGAAAAAGACTAGCTTGTTGTGCAATATTTTTGTTTTTGTGATTTTAAAGGTAATTTGTTATTGTTATAAGGCTCTGTAGCTTTAGTATCTCTTAATTTTCATTTATTTTTTATTCAAATGGTTTATAATTATTTTGGGAATAGTTATCCTCTTTGATATAAAGTTTTTATTTTGGCACAAAAGTGTTATTTATTTTAAAACACATTCATTTAAAATTATTATGTAAAAAAAGCAAAGCTTGTTGTGCAATATTTAGTTTTTCTTTTTTTTATATTGTACTTTTAAAGTTAATTTGTTAAGGTTATTAGACTCTGTGGCTTTGTTATCTTTTAATTTTTATTTCATTTTTAATTATTTACATTTTTATTATTTTAATTTATTTTGGAATAGTTGTCCTCTTTGTTACAAAGCTTTTCTGACACAAAAATAAACAATAATCAACAATTCAAATGTATGTACACAGTGTTTTTTAATGTTCATAAAGTGTCATATGTCACAAAAGTATGGTTTACACAGACAATCTGATTTAATAACTGCACAACTAAACAAAAACAAACAAACAGACAGAAAAAGATCAACATTTTAAGCATAACCAACTTTTTATTTCCACATTCAGTGTTATGGAAAAGTACCACCATGACAGAAATTAAAAGCAACAATTTGAAAACAGAAATGCATCACGTTACCGTAAGAGTAAATAATACTAATAATAACTAAGTACTACACCCATTTTGTAAGGAAAGTTGTAAATTAACTAATTACTCTAGCCAATGTTGTCACATCACAGAACAAAAGAACGAAAAACCCGAAGAACCGAAAGATGAACTATTCAAGTCTCTGCATTCTTTTACTGTCTATGGTTTAAGCGTATGGGTCTGTCACGTGATTAAGGAATGACTCGACCCGAAGACTCGTGAGATTAACTAATCAATTCTCTTTCCGGCTCATATTGCATTGGGTTTAGCGTATTGGGCTGTCACGTGATTAAGGAACGAGTCAAAAACCCGATAGACCCGAACTATGAACTAATCAATTCTCTTTCCGGCTCAAGACTGCATTGACTGACAGGTGAATTACTACGACTAGAACAGAACCTATGGAATAATGCGCATGTGCGACTGAACGAATCACTCCCCGAGACGATTCATTCTTCCCGAGTCACATTAAAGATTTGTTCAAAATGAACGAATCGTTCAAGAACGACACATCACTACTGCTCGGTAGTGTTGGAAATTATGATTACTCTCATTCATTTCGTTCACGAATGAGGTAAGTTATGTACCAGTTCATATCATTCACGAACGAGATTTAACAGCTCATTCAACTCATTCACGAACGACATGTGTGCCAGTTTAGTCATTTCATTACCCGGATCACTGAGCTGCACATGCGCTGCTAATAGCGCCGAGCTGCTGTGGAGTGAGGAATTTCAGTGAACGAGAAATATGAGTCAGTGGATTGCGTGAATGAGAACGATTTGTTCACCTAAAAGATTAGTTCAAAAAGAACGATTCGTTCACGAACGACACATCACTACTGCTCGGTAAGTATGCTCAATGGCTCGCAAGGCTCTAACTGCTCATGAGAGCCTTGCTCGCTGAAAAATTTCAGACAGCAAATCTATCTCCATAGGAAGCGTTAAATCAGGTTTTGGCAGGATTCCCACAGAGTATCTCATCAGATTTCAGTCGTGAACTTAAGCGAATTCAAGGTGTTGTTTGTCAAGCAACAGACTGAATTGATATGAGCCAGCTCATGATATAGATACTTCGTATGCGATTCATCGTCAGAGTGTACTAATACGACTGACTCACAACTTTACACGAGATCTGCTCCCCGCTGGAAGAAGCTATATATTCAACAAAATCAAAGCATCCACGAACAACTGGCATTTCAGTTTAATTAATCTCTGGACGTCTTCACAAAGCTAAGCAAAATTATTTCATTTTTACTGCCTAGTGCTATTTGGCCAATATGCTTCAGACATTGCTTATTGTAAAAGCTATTGTCCAGTTACGTTGCGAGGCATGCTATCATATTACCACACCTGTAACACAATACAATGTTATATATTTTACAATGCTAAATATACCACCACAGCCTCGTTAATCTGTGGTCAAGGCTGTCGATATTAACTGCTGCTGCTTCAGGCTCATCTATTGGGGATGCTTTCATCAAACTTATCTGACTACTCCAACACACTGGGTTTAATCAGTGATCTGCTGTTGCTCAAACACGATCAAGTGCTTGATACAGTGTATAGATGTACACTACATGTACAGATTGTAATTTTGCTTGTATCAATGCTAAAACGTATCCAACATGGGCTTACCCTTACGAAAAAGAAGTTTATTCAAGTGTGCTATTAGTATACATCTTTTAAACTTAAAATAGGAAAGTATACTTTTAGTTTACTTTTTATGTACTTCTCAGAAATGCTCTTTGTGTACTTCTCAGAAATATACTTAAAATTATGTTTAAGTATACTTGACTTATACTTACAAGTCTAAATATATTTGAGCTATACTCCTAGAATCTGTGTTTTCATTGTTTTATGGTAGAGGGCGCTAGTATGCATCTTCTGTACAAAATTTTCAAAAATACACAAGTGAAGAAAAATGCATATTACAAACCCAGGCACAGTACATCAATGTGACATCAGGAAGACGTTGGACTCCAACTAATCCAACGTCAGTCAGACGTCACATTTTGGTTGAAAATTAAAGTCAGGTTGACGTCTAAACCCAAATTTGTTTGACGTCAAACTCTGACATCAGACAGACGTTGAATTTTGGTTGGAATAAGCACCACACTGCAACAAAGGGTGAAATGCATGGCAGCACATTAAATATCTCAAGATCTCAGCAGAGGAGGATTAAACAACTCCACAAACAGCATTACCAGCTTCACTTATTACTAACCAGACTGACTTTATTTCTGTCAGACGTCTACAAAAGCTCTTATTGAAAATTAACAGAGGTTTAACTCTAATGTGTTTAATTTCCATAACAGCATAACAACCGAACAATTAAGTTCAATCAGTTGAAATGACAATATGTTACAATCAGTATGACAATCAGTTAAAATCTTTTAACAAATGAGTTTTTTAAAAAACTTAACCTATGCTGACACGCACAGACATCAACAATCAGCGTATGAATCTCAACAATGGTGACATGCTTCATGCAGCAATACATGCTGGGAGCCATGCGTTTTATACTATCACTGTAAAAAATTGTGCCGTTAAATAACAGTAATTTCTGGCAGCAGGGGCGCCAGTAAAGTACTGTTAATTTACAGCTTTCAACCATTAATTTACCACTCTTATTTTTTTTATTTTTTTTTACAATATTTTACCGTAAATTATACCATGGAAATTAACTCCACTCCCACTGCTTCAAACAGTTCAAGTTTAAAAGCTAGCATTCCTATGATGTTAGTACTATGAACTTATTCCATTTGAGTCCACTGAGAAGGAATATTTCTTAATATAAAAATGCCAACACTTAATGTGTAGTAGTAAAGAAACTAAATGCATTACTTTAACTTAAATCACCGCAGTTAATTGTCAGCTATAGCACACATGTATGTGCTGAAGTACTTAACACAGAGATCACCACTGTATCAGCATCTTTATATAAAGCAGCAGAAAATCAGAGATTGTGGCTCATCATTGACTGAAGCACAGGCTCTACTCTCCAGAACAATGGTGAACAACAAAACTGCATTAAACTAACAGATCTCTCTTGTGAAAACACATTAATACAGTTAAGTTCAGTATTTACTCTCATTATCAGTGTATGACTTTGCATACATTTTTTTCTATGGATGTTCACAAATATTTTTGTTAATTTTTTTTTTTTTTTTTCAATTGGTAAATCTGACATTTACATTTAACAGTATATTACTGTTTTTCCTTGACTTAACGGCAACAAACTGTAGAAAAACACTTTTTTTGCTGGCAACCATTAATTTACGGCAACAAACTGTAGAAAAACAGTTATTTACTGGCAGCAGGGGTGCCAGTAAAAAACTGTTTTTCTACAGTTTGTTTCCTGTAAATTAATTACAGTTTATTACTGTTAAATTATGTTTCATGCTGTTTTTTCTTCATATTAAATTTCTAACCCTTTAAACCCCACAACAAAATCCTCAGTTTTAAATGAAGACTTATAATGTATGCACACTACAGAGTGTTTGAGTAACACTGAATTAGTGAAGTTAATGAGATAATTATGTGATTAATTGATGATTGAGCATGAGTGATGAACACCTGCTATTAACAAACAAAATTACTAAAGGAAAGAGAAACACAAGGAATACAACTGACTTGAGCCACTGCCTTAGATGAAATCAACTGAAATAAAATAATTCATAAAATCTCTCAAGATCTGATTAAACAACTCATAAAACAGCTTCACCAGATTCACATTACTAACCAGACTGACTTTATTTCTGTCAGATGTCTACAGAAGATCTTATTGAGAGTTAAATAGGTTTAGGTGTTTTTTTTTTTTCACTACCATGATGGAAAACAGTGTTTACTTTAGTTGGGCCCTTAAACGTGACTTTAAAACAACTATGTTTTATTTTACATGCTGTAACAATGCATTTTTGGAACCAGCGGGAAAAAAAGAAAAAAAAGTAAACAGAAGAAAAAAAAATCTGGTATTGCTGTTCATAGATTGACAACAACAAACACTCTATTATTTCTGATCCAATCCCGTGTCCCTTCTCTTATTGAATATTAATACTACAGCAAAATAAGAAACACTGCTTAGCCTTAAGTTATGAAAGACTGTTAAGAAAATTTCACTCATAAAAAAAAAAAAAACCTGTGCTGATATTTAGACAGAAACATCAATAATCAGTGTATGAATCACAACAATGGTGACAATCCACAAAATAAATAAACAGATAGGTTCTGAACTTCACAAAACATGCTACTAAAACTTAAGACAAAAGCAAAATTATAAGTACATAAGAATTCAAGAAAATAAGTGAACAATTCAGCATCATAATTTATTCATGCCGCAATGCATGCTGGGAGTCATGGATGAGTTTTATCCTGTGCTGGTACCCAGCATGCTTTGCATCATAAACCTTTTGATTATCACCATTTTTGAGATTCATATGCTGATTGTTGATTTAAATAAAGAAATAAAGTCAGTCTGGTTAGTAATGAGTGAAGTTGGTAAAGCTGTTTGTTGATTGTATACATCTTCGGTTGATATCGTTTTAAGCTGTGGCTGAAGTCAGTTGTAGTTCTTGTGTTTGTCTTGTTTCTCTTTTCTTCAGTGATTCTAATGGTTAACAGCAGCTGTTGATCATTGTCTGAATTCTCTCATTAGTTTTCATTCTCTCTATCAGGTGGACTATATTAGTAAACTCATGTAGAGAATAGTGAATGAGGGTGTAGGGTGTGATTTGAAACACAGCCACTGAGTGTTGTCTTTGAACATTGCTAATTTAAGATATATAGCAACAGGCTACCTTCTCGAAAACGATAACTATTACCCAGAATGCACTGTTTTAATAAAAAACAGTATGTTACTGTCGAAATTTGGCCGTTTTTTTACAGCAATTTTTAACAGTGTATGGTGGCTCCCAGCATGCATTGCTGCATGAAGCATGTCACCATTGCTGAGATTCATATACTGATTATTGATGTCTATGTGTCTAAGCTTTTTTTCCCAAAATGTATTTAAAAATATAAATTCAGAATGTCTGATCTGAAAAAAGAAAGTAATGTTTCTTGAATATTGTTCATAAATAGTGAATAAACACTTTGGGTTAATGACGATAAAAATAATTTTCCTCAATCATTTTTCTTCATAATGATGAAAATGATACCACCTTATCTTTGTTTATGGTTCCTTTTATAACAAATTATGTGTTTTAGTAAACACTATTACAGGAACCACAAACTTACTAAGCCAAGAGTCATTCCAGTCAAAATTCAGCATCTGCCAAGCATTAGAGCTTGACGTCAAACAGTCGTTGGATTTACACGTCAATTTACCCGATTTTCAATTTCAACTAAAATCCAATGTCTAACCGCTATTATTATGTTTGAGATATCAATCACTGGTCAATGACCATAATGTTTGTATAAACTGTAGGTAACAACTGGTAAAATGTACATCTAGGTCATAAAAACCATAATAATACCTACACTTAAATATTTTCTTCTCAGCCATCTCATCAATTGCTCTTGAGCAAAATCTCCTCATCCGTTGTCTGATTGGAATTTTGCAAGGATTTCTGTGTAGTTAAAGTGTGCATACCCTGCATCTATAAAAAATAATTTTTTGTAACGTACCCACATTAAAGTGTTTAAAAAAAGAATGCATGAAGCTAGAATGAAATGTTTTTGTTTAAAAGCAGATACACTGTTCTTTCTTTGTATGTTTATACAAATTCAAACCTAAATAGGGACATAGTAGTCTTAAAGTATAATATACATTTCACTTAAAGAAAACTTATGAGTATACTTGCAGTATAAGTGTACTAAGTATTTAATTAGTAAACTATCAGCAAATCAAGTTCACTTTTATTATAATTGCAGTACAAATTACAAACATAGAGGTAAACTAATTGTGTACTCAAAGTTTGCTACTGTTTTACTTAAAGTATATTTAAAATTATATTTTATATGCTAGAAAGTGGGCCGATTTAGTCCCAAGGAGTATTGAAACCGTAAACTTACAAGTATACTACTAGAACAACTTTGTATACTTGCTACATAAAGTATACTTAAAAGTATACTTAAACTTTACTTAAGTAAACTTAATAAAATAAACTTGAAGTTGCTAAGGGTATGCTGTTGCCTAAATTAAAGTCTGGGCATATGATATATATATATATATATATATATATATATATATATATATATATATATATATATATGAGTAGCTCTTTTCCAAAACGCTATAAATCCATTTTAATCATTTTCATGAAAATGACTTTTTTTTACCTAGACCCATACATTTTGTTAATATTTAATTCATCCTTTTAAAAAGGTATATTGGCTCAGTCTGAACATGTTAAAAAAAGATTGCTAAATGAAACAACAATATTTTTGATTACAAATTCAAAGTTTATTTATTTTTTCTCAAAACGCAACAAATCCATATTTTTTTCCGAAATGCTACAAATCCATTTTTTTTAATTGTTGGTTTTATGTCTTTTTTATAAAAAAAACAACAACAAATGAACACACAACATATGACAACAGGGACTCATGCTATAAATTAATATAAATAAAATAAAAGCAAATTCATGGAATAAATAGCAGCCAAATAAATAATAAAATTTAAATAAAATAAATATTTGTCCACCACATAAAACAAATAATTTAAAAATAACACGCATACATATACTACCAATTAAATAAACCTACAACAATCTTAACGTTACATTCAAATAATTTAGTAACACATTTAGGTTAATAGTAATTCAGTGCCGAACCTGTAAAAAGTAATGATAGTAATGATAACAATCCTCAATAGGCAAGTAATTTAGAAATACATTCAAAGCCTTTTTTTGTAAAGTGTCAAACCTGTAACAAGTAGAACAATTTGTCCACTATATATGCATGAAAAAAAACTAATAATGATAACAATATTCATAGGCAAGTCATTCAATAATACATTGGTATTCAGTAAAGTGTCAAACTCGTAAACAGAAGGACCATTGTCCGCTATACATAAAACTAACCACATAGTGTGTGAAATGTGCTTTGAGTGTGTGAGAGGACAGAGAGAGAGAGAGAGAGAGAGTGTGTGTGTATGACAGAGAGTTAGTGAGTGAGTGAGTATAGATCACTCTGAATCTTCATCACTATGGCCTGCGTTGTCAGTCACATGATACAGTGCATCATCATAAAAAGCCCTCACTACATCAGACACACCTACTGCTCCTAATAGTGCCAGCACATCGCGCTTCTTTGCTGCCTTCACAGAGGTTCGCTTTGGAAGTAACTCAGGTTTAAGGTCAGCCCACCGTTTGCCCCGCTTTAATACACTATGAAAACAATACTCCCCATTGTAAGTAGTCTTCAAACCAACCTTGTTGGTACTTAGGTCAAGCATGCATGCTTCACTGATTTTAAAGCTCTTCTGAGCCTTAACGCACTCTTTTGAGGCTGACCTATAATCAAATGCCTCCCAGTCTGTGCCATAAACGTGAACATGGCCGAATTGCTGCAGGATGGCATGTTATTCCTGTGGTAGCAGAATTGTGTCGATTTTCCTGATCTTCTGCTCAATTCTGCCAAAGACTCGGCCTGCTGGGAGAAAACTGTGGCCCCTTACTGGAAAGGTACACTGTAAAAAATTTTGCCGTTAAATAACAGTAATTTTCTAGCAGCAGGGGTGCCAGTAAAGTACTGTTAATTTACAGCTCTTAACCATTAATTTACCACTCTTATTTTTTAACAGTATTTTACTGTAGATTCTACCATGGAAATTAACTCCACTCCCACTGCTTCAAACAGTTCGAGTTTTTAAACTAGCATTCCCACGATGTTAGTACTATGAACTTATTTCATTTAAGTCCACTGAGAAGGAATATTTCTTACACTTAATGTGCAGTAATAAAGTAACTAAATACATGACTTTTACTCAAATCACTGCAGCTCATTGTCAGCTATAGCACACATGTATGTGCTGAAGTACTTAACACAGAGATCATCACTGTATCAGCGACTCCACATTTACTGCCTTTATATAAAGCAGCAGAAAATCAGAATTTGTGGCTCATCATTGACTGAAGCACCGGCTCTACTCTCCAGCACAATGGTGAACAACAAAACTACATTAAACTAAACGATCTCTCTTGTGCAAACACACATTAATACAGTCAAGTTCAGTATTTACTCTCATTATCAGTGTATGACTTTGCCTAATTTTTTTTCTATGGATGTTCACAAATATTTTAGTTAAATTAACTTTTTTTTCATTTGGTAAATCTGACGTTTACATTTTACAGTATATTACTGTTTTTCCTTGACTTGACGGCAAAAAACTGTAGAAAAACACTTTTTTTTGCTGGCAACCATTAATTTACGGCAAGAAACAGTAGAAAAACAGTTATTTACTGGCAGCAGGGGTGCCAGTAAATAACTGTTTTTCTACAGTTTGTTTCCTGTAAAGTAATTACAGTTTATTACTGTTAAATTATGTTTCATTCTGTTTCTTCTTCATCTTAAATCTTTAACCCTTTAAACCCCACAAGAAAATTCTCAGTTTTAAATGAACACTTATAATGTGTGCACACTACAGAGTGTTAGAGTAACACTGAATCAGTGAAGTTAATGAGATAATTCTGTGATTAACTGATGATTGAGCATAAGTGATAAACACCTGCAGAATCACTGAAGGAAAGAGAAACACAAGAACTACAAATGACTTCAGCCACAGCCTTAGATGAAATCAACTGAATAAAAGAATACATCAAATCTCTCAAGATCTGATTAAACAACTCATAAAACAGCTTCACCAGATTCACATTACTAACCAAACTGACTTTATTTCTGTCAGATGTCTACAGAAGAACTTATGGAGAGTTAAATAGGTTTAGGTGTTTTTTTCACTACCATGATGGAGATCAGTGTTTACTTTAGTTGGGCTCTTGAACGTGACTTTTCAACAACTAAGGTTTTTTTTTTTTTTTCATGCTGTAACAATGCGCTTTTGGAACTTGTTATAGCAAAACAAAAATACACAGAAGAAAAAAAAATCTGATGTTGTTGTTTATAGATTGACAAGAACAAATACTATTATTTCTGATCTAATCCCGTGTCTCTTCTCTTATTGAATATTGATACTACAGCATGAGAAGGAACACTGCTGAGTAGAGTTGTGACGTTCGCGAACGAACCGATTCTTTTGAACGGCTCATAAACATGAACGATGGGAGCTGAGTCGCGACTGGAGAGGAGCCGTTCTTTCTATCGTTCTTTTTTCCTATGCGTGTTCATACAAATGAGCTCCTCCAGGAGACAGAACAGTTATAGGGGGAGGGGCGCACCCAGCGCAGGCCAACCCTTTATAGCGTGATGATATTAGTTATTAGTTGTGCATGCATTTACATTGCATTTTGTGTTCATTTAAAACTTATTTTAAAATCATTAAAAATGTTCTTTTGTGATACTGTACTTGTATAGAAATGTTTCACTAAAAGCTGTTTTCCACAGACATTCATTGCAGCCCACTTTGTTATTGTTCATTGACTTGAAGGGGCTGATGTCCTATTTGCAAAGTTTACAGTAGTAATAGTATGTAGTATGTAGACATTTCCATTTTATTTATTCTAATTTTATCTACTTAAAAAAAAAAATAGTTTTCTTTCAAAATGTTCTTGTGTGATAACAATGTTCTTGTGTGGAAGTGTTTGTAGTAAAAGCTGTTTTGCACAGAAATTCATTGCAGCCGGCTTTGTTTTTTATGTTTATTTGTGAGTAGGTATTGTATGAATAACATAAGTCAACGTAGTTTTACACACACACACACACACACACACACACTTTGTACTAAAGGTAAATCAAAATAATGATGTCACTGTCTAAGCAGAGGGATTTGTGCAACCCAATGGAATATAGTCGACACATGAGAAATGAGGTAATAATCAATATTTCAGAATAATTCAAACTCAGATATTGGTGTGTGATATCTGAGCTTTAATTATTTGACTACAAATCTCACCTCATAATACCTCCCAGTGATTATTTCCAGGATAAACTGAGATGCCCCCAAGCTGGCTTCTTAAAACTGACTAAATATTTAAAAAGAGCCAAAAGAGCCATTCTTTTGAACGGCTCTTTGAAAGGAACGGATTGCGAAGATCCGGATCCCCTCAAAGAGCCATAAATCCCATCACTACTGCTGAGCCATAAGTTATGAAAGACTGTTAAGAAAATTTCAATCATAATAAAAAAAAAAAAAACTTTGCTGAAATTTAGACAGAAACATCAAGAATCAGCGTATGAATCACAACAATGGTGACAATCCACAAAATAAATGAACATCAATTCTGAACATCACAACACATGCTACTAAAACTTAAAACAAATGCAAAATTATAAGCACATAAGAATTCAAGAAAATAAGTGAACAATTCAGGGGCATAATTTATTCATGCTGCAATGCATGCTGGGAATCATGGATTAGTTTTATCCTGTGCTGGTACCCAGCATGCATTGCATCATGAACCTTTTGATTGTCACCATTGTTGAGATTCATATGCTGATTGTTGATTTCTCTCTTTGAGTGTTGTGGGGACTGCTGCCCGAAATACTTTTTAACTAAAACTAGTCGTTAAATCCATAAATACTGGTTATCACACTACTTTTCAATCTTACAAAATTGAAGTGTCATTCACTCAAATATTTCAACACCAAATTAATATTTGATTATTATAGCAGCACTTTAAGCCAGTCTAGTAGATCATGCCTGTTAGAAACAACCATAATCACTTGACTATCAAAATTAATACTGCTGTAACAGATGCATCATAAAGATACAAATACAGCAATAAAACAAAATGTAAAGTGTAAAAGTCAATGGTCAGGAGCCCAACTAAAGCAAACACTGATCTCCACAATGGTGACGCTAAACGAAACAGTAACATTATCATCTAAATCTCTTTAATTCTCAATAAGATCTTTTGATCTCTGTTCTTTGATTGGCAGAAATAAAGTCAGTCTGGTTAGTAATGTGTGAAGTTGGTGAAGCTGTTTGTTGATCATTTAAATCTTCAGTTGATTTCATCTAAGGCTGTGGCTGAAGTCAGTTGTATTTCATGTGTTTGTCTTGTTATGTTTTTCTTTCTTCAGTGATTCTACTCATTAACAGCAGCTGTTGATCAGTGTCTGAATTCACTCATTAGTGTTCATTCTCTCTGTCAGGTGGACTATATTAGTAAACTCATGTAGGGAATAGTGAATGAGGGTGTAGGGTTTGATTTGAAACACAGCCGCTGAGTGTCGACTTTGAACGTTGTTAATTTACGATATATAGCAGCAGACTACTTCTCGAAAACGATGAATATTACCCAGAATGCACTGTTTTAATGAAAAACAGTATTTTACTGTCGAAATTTGGCCGTTTTTTTACAGCGATTTTTAACAGTGTATGCTCTATGCTAAGGTTGGGAAAAAGCTGACGAAATTCCATGAACATTCCATTTCCTGCCACACATAGAGATGGACATCATCTTTTTCCTGTTGGCTGTTCTCACCATGATGTATAACAACACCAAACAGGTACAGATACATCTGCTGTGAGTAATAGGCCTGTCCTATTGGGAAGGACCATGTTTTGCATCATATCAAAACTGAGGGTGACATGACCTTCAGCAACCCTGCCTAACAGGTCATAAAACATGCAAGCTCTGCGACGATGCAAGATGAATGATGCAGATTCCATCTTCTTCTCTGTCTCAGTTAGGTTTGGATCTGTAATCCTGATCTTGTACTTGACACAATCAGAGCATGCATCTGTAGCTGGGTGACCGAAGCCAAGATTGAAATCCTTGGAAAACACAGAGTAATAGAGGGAGTAGCTGGTCTGAGCATGGTTCTGAGCCTCAAAGAGCTCATGAATCTTGTGCACATTCAAGTCACTGGGGACATACTTGCGGCCTGGTGCTCCTCTCCGACCATAATGGCTGGCCCTGCAGGTAAAAGACTGGATGTGCTCAACAATGAGTTGCCTTCTCCTGTTGTGCTCCTCACTGTGCAGTGCACCACCTCTTCTCTCTGGGCGAGCCTCAGCAGTCTCAGCATAATATTTAGCCACCCGGGACACACAGTCTTTGCTGATGCCTGTGAAAGTAAATAGTTAAGATTGAAATAAAGAATTACACACAACTAACTTGCTATTATCCTTGAATTTGAATTGAGATTGCAAACAGGAAGCTGAATCCGAAGTAGAATTTGAATTCCATAAAATTCAAATAAATTCATAATAATTAATTAAGGTGCATTTAACAATGAAGCTTTACAATATATATAACATATGATTACAACATGAATTTCATAAAGTTATTATTGTATGAACTTTACACACAAATTAACATTAAAACATACTCTATAAAACAGATTATTAAAATTGTAATACCAAAAATTGTTTAATTTGATTAATTTGAAATTAAGATATTGCTAATTATTCTACATTAAGTGAATATATGCTTAATGTTAGTGTCTGTACTTCAATTAGAAAGAAAAATCAATGTTAAAAGTAATGTATCACATTCTCACTTATATGTGATAAGAAATTTCTCTGAATTGTTATGAATTCAGTTCCACTTTTTCAAGTGAATTTCGCAATTTCAATTCAATTCAACATCCTGTAAGTTGAAGTCCATTCAAATTCATTAATTGAACTGAATTAAATTCTGAATTTTGCACAGCCCTGGCAGGGGTCAGGAGCCTCTTTTGCATCAGTAGGCTAGTATTATTATCAGTAAGTTACTTTCCATGTCACGTTAGCATGCTTGTTTACAGCAAAAAATCTTTGCCACAAGGGAGAAACCTACAAAACGGTATTAAACTAGGCAAATCTAAAATGAAAATTGTACTTACCGAACACTTTAATGAAGGTCGCCTTGCAAACGGGCACCTTCTCCGGGTGATTGCCGCACAAAAGATTGTACTTGACAGAAATGTTCCGGTCTTTTCGTTTGTTAACGTCCAGGACTTCCAGACGCTGCCTTTTCACACGCGTTATGTCCAGGAGATTAAGAATGGTCCTGTCCTGGTCAACCTTGTTTGGTCTTTCATAAAACTTACAGAAATTCATCCTTAGGTCGTCCGGTGACAGCTTCTCTGCCTGACAGAAACCGGTCGCTTCAGCCTTGTGATGACATCCCACAGTGGGTATTAACGCGCCGCCTGAGTGGCAAAGCTTCACTCATTTTGAAGACTGAGCAACACAAACAAGATCCCGATTCAGAGCGCCGCCAAGATTGCGTCAATCGCTCGCCGAATTCTGATTGGTCGATAGGATATATCGCATTTAGACTAAAAACAGGTTTGGCGCTTATAGCGTTTTGGAAAAAAACTGCATCTTGCAGTACATTTTAAACAAGGAAATATAGCAATTTAGCATGAAACATTGATGGAGCAGAGAATAGGTTCAGTACACGGCATAATGGCATGACGAAGTCATTTTTTTTTTATTTGGCGTTTATCGCGTTTTGGAAAAGAGCTCTTCATGTATATATATATACACGGCAAAATCCCCAGTGTTAATTTAACACTCTTGAGTGTGGACTCATATAAACACTAAAGCAGTGTTAAAAGTAACACTGAAGCAGAGTTGAAGTTAATGAGATAATTAAGAAGTTAATTGAGTTATGATTGACCATTATTGAAGACACCTGATGTTAACAAGCAGAATCACCAAACGAGAACATCACAATTTGTGTATCACCATTATAGTGGTCAATGTTTGCTTTAGTTGGGATCTTGACCCTTCAGTTATTATCTTTAGATTTTATGTGGCTGTGGTGACTGAATTATATCATACAGACAGACCACAGCAAAGGCAATCATGTGTGCTGTTGATTGTGATTTGAGCTATTTGTTATAGAGTGACCTGAATGCCTGAGTTTAAGTTTCTTTACTGCATACATAAATTAAGTGAAAAAGAAAAGTAAGCAACCCAGCATTTCTGACATAGTATGACATGTGTTTAATAGTTAGTTCTACGTAAAAAAAAAAGTAATCTTTTGTTTGGACACACAGACATCAGGAATCAGCGTGAGCATCACAACAACGGTGACCATCAAAAAAGCATGTTGTAGCCAATAAAAACTCATCCATGGCTCCCATCATGCATTGCAGCATGAATAAATTATGAGCTGAACTGTCTTTTTAACTTTTTATTCTAACTATATTTTATTTTTGCTGTTTTTATGTTCATTTTTTTGTATCTAGTTTTGTGATGTTCAGAGTTGGTCTGTTTATCTGAATATGTTGTTTGTCACCATTGTTGAGATTCATACGTTGATTATTGTTATCTGTGTGTGCCTAAAATTACAATTCTTTTATAAAAAAAATCAGAATCACTTGCAAGAGATACCTACAAAATGTATAGAAAATACAGATTTTTTTCATTGTGGAATCAAAGCTGTGACAATCAATAATGGAAGTTTTACTTTGAGAAAAGACTGTAAATGAGTTCAGTGATTCATGTCAAACAACAATTACATTAAAACATAATCATCAACACGCAATGATTTTTGCTCTTGGTTTGACAATCAAACTTTAAAAGTAAAAAGTTACAAGCCAAGATCCCAGCTAAACCAAACACTGAACACTATAATGGTGATACACAAATTGTGATTTTTCTCATTTGTGATTCTGCTTGTTAACATCAAGTGTCTTCAATAATGCTTAATCATAACTCAATTAACTTCTTAATTATCTCATTAACTTCAACTCTGCTTCAGTGTTACTTTTAACACTGCTTCAGTGTTTATATGAGTCCACACTCAGAGAGTTAAATTAACACTGGGGAGTGTTAAATTAACACTGGGGATTTTGCTGTGTATGGTTTGTAGTTTTTCAAGATAGGCTTTCAAATAGTGCTACCTTGGCTTTCTCTCTTTTACTGTTTTAACCACACTCTTGTTAATGCATACATGCTATGGATATTAGGAGGTTTGGAAAAAATAAAAATAAAAAAAAAAATAAGAAGGAAGAAAACAAGATTGAAGTGAAGAAAAGCATGTATCAGAACAAAGGTAATGGATCTCTCAAACAAAAAGACCAAATTAAGTGAGGAGTAGTAGAAGAGTATAGATGAATAAAGTGATAAAGTGTGGAAAACAAGAATACAGGATGCAACCAAGACTCAGAAAATATGTTGCTTAAAATAACTTTTTGCCACACATTTCTAGTGGCACAATCGCACTTCAAATTTCTAAGAAGCATTGCACCATAGCAAACGATCTGCTTGTCTACTCCATTACCTAATAGCAACCATATACAGTGTTGTGAAAAGTTGTAAAAAAAAAATTGTGTTTGCTTTTTATATTTTGTGAATAAATGCATGTAATAAATTTGAATGTTGTATAAATTATTAGGCCTACATATGTTAATGCAGTCTTATCAAATGTACAACAAGATGTCAGTCCTACAGGTATTATCATCATGAAGAAAAATGGTTAAGGATAATTATTTTTCTCGTCACTGACCCAAAGTGGTTATTTGTTATTAATTAACAATATTCAAGAAACAACACTTTCTTCCCGCAGACCAGACATTCGGAGTTTTCACTTTTAAACACATTTTGAGAGAAGTTTTTTCGAAAAACATAGACATCAATAATCAGTATATGAATCTCAACAATGGTGACATGCTTCATACAGCAGTGCATGCTGGGAGCCACCATAGTATAAAACTCATGGCTCCCAGCGTGCATTGTTGCACTTTAGCTTTCTTTGATGCTGCAAGTGTGCTCAACAAACAAACTGTCACAGCAGCCACAAAAAGCACAAGATATAATAAGTGTTAAGAGCCCAGCTAATGGAAACACTAATCACTGTTATGGTGTCCAGCTGTTATGCTGTTATGGAAATTAAACATTAGAGTTAAACCCGTTAATTTTCAGTAAGAGCTTTTGTAGATGTCTGACAGAAATAAAGTCAGTCTGGTTAGTCATAAGCGAAGCTGGTAATGCTGTTTATGGAGTATTTTAATCCTCCTCTGCTGAGATCTTGAGATATTTAATGTGCTGCCATGCATTACACCCTTTGTTGCAGCATGGAGCTTATTCCAACCAAAATTCAACAGCTGTATGATGTCGGAGTTTGACGTCAAACAAAGTTGGGTTTAGACATCAACCCGACTTTCATTTTCAACCAAAATATGACGTCTGACTGACGTTGGATTAGTTGGAGTCCAACGTCTTCCTGACGTCACATTGATGTACTGTGCCTGCTGGGTATGATTCCATGTATAGGGCACATATCTATTATTCATATTACACACAAACACAAGTAGACAAGACCTGTTTAGTTCAAAAGCTCTGCCCCGTGTCACATCGCCTCTGCTCCTGCCACGAGCAGCGCGGCCAGATCTGCCTCGCATGCTCGCCGAGTGTGCACACCTCAGACTACTGTAACAGTCAGTGCGACTCCCCACCCTGCCTCCACGTTGCCCCCTAACTGTCCTATCAATTCTTCGACCTCGTCTAACCTACCCAGTCGCATTAGACAAAGTCTCCACTACAATACTGTCGCGGCGATTGTGGAGAGGCACACGGTCAGAAGTCAAAGCTACATGTCTAGCGCGGTAAAAATCTCTTGCTTCGTTCTACACTAACACTAACACACCTGCTAATTTTGCAATGAACACTCCTACCCCGGGAAACATTGTTCACACCACTGACATTTGGAAAAGGATTCACCGTTTGTGCTTGGTGTAGGGCTATACTTTCACTTTCAGTATCACCGTCATCTTCTGAAGGCAGATATTCCCCTTCAGAATCAAGGTCCGCGAATAGAAGTCCCAACACTTCATTGCGGGTTTACTGAAGCTTTATTGATGCCATTAGATAATAATATTATTAATAATAATAATAGTAATAATAATAATCTAATGCCAATACTTGCTGACGTTGCCAATATTGCTGTTATAAAATGGCTCACTCGCATACTAGCTCCGCTTTTGTTCGTACTGATTCAATGCGCTCTAGCTCGACAATTTTTTATAGAAGCATGATGTTTTTTTGAGTCAGAGATGAAGTATTACATGTGTGCTATCTGGTGCAGGGGAGGTCACATGAAATCGGCCATTTTATTCAGTGCCGCATCTTGTCGGGTAAACTCGACAGTGGCGCAAAGAAGATTAAAGCTTATGCAGCCTGTCAATGTGTGAGAGAGAAACTCTTGTGAAGAGCTTGAAACTAATGAGAACAACAGCACACACAAACTCAAAAAAGAAACACACAGCTGTAAAAAATGTGTTTTTATATATTTTGTAAACATTATATTGGCAACATAGCATTATCTGAATAATCATGATTGAAAATTTAACAGATTTTAACAAGATTTCAATAAACGAGTAGTTAATATTAAGTTTCTTAAATACAATGCTGTGTCAACAATGTTGACTGTTTCTACTTGTTAACAAAAATAGTGCCAGAAGATCACAACAGAACTGTCAGGGTGCGTGCTATAGAGGATTCAGAAGCAGAGTAGAGAAAAGGAGAAACTATTCTCGCCACAAAACACGAAATAGCATAAACAATAATAAAATGCTCTGGCGCACACAGAGATCTACGAGCTGGCCGGCACACTGTGTACCACTCGCGCTGCCGAATCTCCAAACTATGGATCCTTAGATGGGAAAACAGAATTTCAATTCAATTCAAGTTAATTTGTATAGCGGTTTTTACAATACAAATCGTTACAAAGCAACTTTACAGAAAATTATGTTTCTACAATATTTAGTAGTAGCTAGTAGTTTGTGCACGTTTGACAGGATTTTAGAAAAAATGAAAAAAAAATAATAATAATACAAGACGTAATCAGCTAGTAATTAATATTAGTATATGATGCAGTCACACATTTAGCAATAATTGTTAGTTCTGTTTGTTGATTCAAGGTTAGCATCATCTGGGGTCCTCTGAGGGTCAGCATCATCTCTTCTCAGGTGTTCTGGATCCAGACTAGAGCTTGTGTAAATCCTAGTTACCACGGGATGTAAATCCCGTGGCAAAACATAGAAACAAAATAGAGACATCATTAGCATAGCTGCTGATCCAACAAAGTAAAATTAGTTTAACCCAAGCTAATGAATAAAAATGCACATTTGATCAGATGCAACTACACTCACAATTTAAAAGATACATTATTCGTATGCTTGGCGAAAGAGATGTTTTTTTAATCTAGATTTAAACAGAGAGAGTGTGTCTGAACCCCGAACATTATCAGGAAGGCTATTCCAGAGTTTGGGAGCCAAATGTGAGAAAGCTCTACCTCCTTTAGTGGACTTTGCTATCCTAGGAACTACCAAAAGTCCAGCGTTTTGTGACCTTAGGGTGCGTGATGGGTTGTAGCGTGGTAGAAGGCTAGTTAGGTACGCAGGAGCTAAACCATTTAGGGCCTTATAGGTAAGTAATGATAATTTGTAACTGATACAGAACTTAATAGGTAGCCAGTGCAGAGACTGTACAATTGGGGTAATATGATCATATTTTCTTGACCTCGTAAGGACTCTAGCTGCTGCATTTTGGACGACCTGTAGCTTGTTTATTGACGAAGCAGGACAACCACCTAGAAGTGCATTACAATAGTCCAGTCTAGAGGTCAATGCATGCATGAACTAGCTTTTCTGGACGGATCCTTGTGGTACTCCATATTTTACTGATGGTAAATGAGATGACACCCCATTTAAGTAAACAAAATGGTAGCGATCGGACAGGTAGGATCTAAACCATCTTAGAGCCTGCCCTTGAATACCTGTATAGTTTTGTATTCGATCTATGAGTATGTCATGATCTATGGTGTCGAACGCAGCACTAAGATCAAGTAAGGCTAGAAATGAAATGCAGCCTTGATCTGACGCAAGGAGCAGGTCATTTGTAATTTTAACAAGTGCAGTTTCTGTGCTATGGTGGGGCCTAAAACCTGACTGAAATTCTTCATACAGATCATTTTTATGCAGGAAGGTGCTTAATTGAGCAGACACAACTTTTTCTAAAATTTTAGACATAAATTAAAGATTTGAAATAGGCCTATAATTTGCCAGTACACAAGGATCTAGTTTTGGTTTCTTAATAAGAGGCTTGATAACCGCCAGCTTGAATGGTTTTGGGACGTGACCTAAAGATAACGACGAGTTAATGATATTGAGAAGTGGTTCTTCGGCTACAGGTAAAAGCTCTTTCAGTAATTTAGTGGGTACAGGATCTAATAAACATGTTGTTGGATTAGATACAGTGATACGTTTATTTAGCTCTTCCTATATTTGTAAAACACTGCAGTTTATCTTTGATGGATGAAACTGAAGTGTTAGACACTGTAGAATCTACATTCGCTATTGTATTTCTAATGTTATCTATTTTATCAGTGAAGAAATTCATAAAGTCATTACTATTTAATGTTGGTGGAATATTTGAATCAGGTGGTGTCTGGTAATTTGTTAACTTAGCCACTGTGCTAAATAAAAACCTTGGATTGTTTTGGTTATTTTCAATGAGTTTGTGTATATGCTTTGCCCTAGCAGTTTTTAGAGCCTGTCTATAGCTGGACATACTGTTTTTCCATGCAATTCTAAAAACTTCTAAGTTAGTTTTTCTAAATTTGCGTTCAAGACTACGAGTTACTTTCTTGAGAGAGTGAGTATCACTGTTATACCATAGAACAGTATGTTTTTCTCTAACCTTTTTCAATTTGATGTGGGGAACAGCTTCTAATGTATTAGAGAAAATAGTGCCCATGTTGTGAGTAATTTCGTCTAATTCATATTTATTTTTGGGTACAAATAGCAGTTGAGATAGATCAGGCAGGTTATTTGTGAATCTTTCTTTGGTGGCTGGAACAATAGTTCTGCCCAGACGGTATCGCTCAGACATATAGTTAATATCAGTTATACACAGCATGCACGATACAAGGAAATGGTCTGTAATATCATCACTTTGAGGTACAAAATCTATAGCAGTAAGATCGATTCCATGCGATATAATTAAATCTAGTGTATGATTAAAACGATGAGTGGGCCCGGTGACATTTTGCTCGACTCCAAAGGAGTTTATTAGGTCAGTAAACGCAAGTCCTAATGCATCATTTGCATTATCAACGTGAATATTAAAATCTCCCATGATTAGCGCCTTATCAACTGTAATTAGAAGGTCTGAGAGGAAATCTGCAAATTCTTTTAGGAATTCTGTATACGGCCCTGGTGGTCTATACACAGTAGCCAGAGCAAGAGATACATTAGATTTCTTTTGCATGTCTGACAGTGTAACATTTAGCAGAAGTATGTCAAAAGAGTTAAACCTGTATCCTGTTTTCTGGGTCACATTGAGAATATCACTATATATTGTTGCAACACCTCCGCCACGACCAGTCTGACGGGGCTCATGCTTATAACAGTACACAGCAAAATCCCCAGTGTTAATTTAACACTCTTGAGTGTGGACTCATATAAACACTAAAGCAGTGTTAAAAATAACATTGAAGCAGAGTTGAAGTTAATGAAATAATTAAGAAGTTAATTGAGATATGATTGACCATTATTGAAGACACCAGATGTTAACAAGCAGAATCACCAAACGAGAAAATCACAATTTGTGTATCACCATTATAGTGTTCAGTGTTTGCTTTAGTTAGGATCTTGACCCTTCAGTTATTATCTTTAGATTTTATGTGGCTGTGGTGACTGAATTATATCATACAGACAGACCACAGCAAAGGCAATCATGTGTGCCATTGATTGTGATTTGAGCTATTTGTTATAGAGTGACCTGAATGCCTAAGTTTAAGTTTCTTTACTGCATACATAAATTAAGTGAAAAAGAAAAGTAAGCAAAACCAGCATTTCTGACATAGTATGACATGTTTTTAATAGTTAGTTCTACGTAAAAAAGTTATATTTTGTTTGGACACACAGACATCAGGAATCAGTGTGAGCATCACAACAACGGTGACCATCAAAAAAGCATGTTGTAGCCAATAAAAACTCATCCATGGCTCCCATCATGCATTGCGGCATGAATAAATTATGAGCTGAACTGTCTTTTTAACTTTTTATTCTAACTATATTTTATTTTTGCTGTTTTTATGTTCATTTTTTGTATCTAGTTTTGTGATGTTCAGAGTTGGTCTGTTTATCTGAATATGTTGTTTGTCACCGTTGTTGAGATTCATACGTTGATTATTGTTATCTGTGTGTGCCTAAAATTAGAATTCTTTAATAAAAAAAAAATATCAGAATCACTTGCAAGAGATACCTACAAAATGTATAGAAAATACAGATTTGTTCATTGTGGAATCAAAGCTGTGACAATCAATAATGGAAGTTTTACTTTGAGAAAAGACTGTAAATGAGTTCAGTGATTCATGTCAAACAACGATTACATTAAAACATAATCATCACCAGGCAATGCATTTTGCTCTTGGTTTGACAAACAAACTTTAAAAGCAAAAAGTTACAAGCCAAGATCCCAGCTAAAGCAAACACTGAACACTATAATGGTGATACACAAATTGTGATTTTTCTCGTTTGTGATTCTGCTTGTTAACATCAGGTGTCTTCAATAATGCTTAATCATAACTCAATTAACTTCTTAATTATCTCATTAACTTCAACTCTGCTTCAGTGTTACTTTTAACACTGCTTCAGTGTTTATATGAGTCCACACTCAGAGTGTTAAATTAACACTGGGGAGTGTTCAATTAACACTGGGGATTTTGCTGTGTAGTTTGGAGGAGTCGACTCATTTAGACCAAAATAATCATTTGGTTTTAGCCAGGTTTCAGTCAAGCAGAGTACATCAAAACTATTATCTGTGATAATTTCATTTACAATAACTGCTTTTGGTGTGAGTGATCTAAACTTTAAAAATAGTTTTTGTTCATTTACTTTACATTTTTCTGGTTTAATTGCGATACATTTTTTTCTAGATCCTACATTATATTTATATTTTGACCTCACTATTCGGGGAACAGACACAGTCTTAATAGTTTTTACAGTGCAAGTACTTTTATCATTTAAGCGGGTGGAACAAAACTCATCATAATGGTTATTTGAGAATTGACTTACTAGTCACATGGAGCGAAGTGTCCTGGAGATGTGAGACTGAGACTTGAAACCATACAAAACACGGGAAAAGACAAAACAATCTACTCACGATGACAAACAGAAAAGCAGAGACATATAAGGGAGTGGGGGAGCGAGTGACAGGTGGGGAAGAATCAGCTTGTGATCTGCATAGCCCCGCCACGATCAGCACTGATTTCCCAGACCACGAGCTACCGAACAGACAGGACAACACAGACCGCAGGGGAAGCTGAGACGGCACCCTGCACCGTGACAGTACCCCCCACCTCATGGACACCTCCTCGCGTCCCTGGAGGACTCACCATGACACTGATGAAATTGATCAATGAGAGCGCGTTCCAGAATATCGCAGGCCGGAATCCAACATCTCTCCTCCGGACCATAACCCTCCCAGTCTACCAGATATTGATGACCTTTACCCCTATGCCTCACATCAATGAGCCGCCGTACAGTATCGGCAGGCGGCCCCTCGATGAGCCTAGGAGGCAGAGGGGCAGAGGTCAGGGGCTGAAGGGGGGAGCAAAAGGTGGGTTTTATCTTCGAAAACGTGGACAACCGGGTGGCTCCATCCAAACATGAGGGGGCAATTTGAGCCGTACTGACACCGGACTAAGCACTTTGACGATGTTAAACGGTCCAACAAATTTGGGTCCCGGTTTACGTGAGGGCAGTCTGAAGTTAATGTCCTTAGTTGACAACCAGTGATTTAGCCAAAGTTGATTTAGTACCTACCAATAAAACCACGTGTTGTCAAACTGTTTTTGATGTTTTCATAATTTACAGGTATTTCTGTCATTTGCAGCATGTTTATTTCTCTCGGCCACCGTAGAAGGTCCTGTTGGGGTATGGGTGTGTTTGTTTTGGTGCTAAAGAATCGGGTCAGAGCAGATGCAGGCTGAAGCACAATAATAGTCTAACCATTACTTTACCCACATTCTCACTACACACTGTTCTGTTGTCAATGAACACACATGATGATGGTGCTTCCACTGACGTTTACGTTCTGTGTGTGCATTGCTATGACTCCTGACCCCGGGGTCCTACGAGGAGCTGGTAGCTGCCTCAATTGTGCCTGTAGTGGTAACCATAGTGATCATATACAGGTGCATCTCAAAAAATTTGAATGTCATGGAAAAGTTCTTTATTTTTTTACATTTAATTCAAATAAGCAAACTTTCTTATATTCTAGATTCACAGAATTCTTACTGAAATATTTCAATAGTTTTTTTGTTTTAATTCTGATGATGACTTACAGCTTAGAAAATGAAAAGTAGGAAACTTTTTAAAGAAAAAGAAAAATTAAAATCCAAAGTATGTTTAATTATGCACTCAGTACTTGGTTGGGGCTTCAGTGTGGCGTGGCATGAAGGTGATCAGTCTGTGGCACTGCTGAGGCGTTACTGAAGACCAGGTTGCTTTGATAGAGGCCTTCAGCTCCTCTGTATTGTTTGTCAGATGTTACTTCTCTTCCTCTTCACAATACCCCATAGATTCTCTGTGAGGTTCAGGTCAGGTGAGTTGGCTGCCAATCAAGCACAGTAATATCATGGTCAGCAAACCACTTGGAAGTGTTTTTTCACTATGGGCGGGTGCTAACGTCCTATTAGAAGAGGAAATCAGCATCTCCATAAAGCTTGTCAGCAGATGGAAGTTGGAAGTGCTCCCACAATCTCCTGGTAGATGGCTGCATTGACTCTGGACTTCATAAAACACAATGGAGCAACACCAGCAGACATCACAACACCCAAATCATCTCTGACTTCAGAAACCTCACACTGGACTTTGGATTATGTGCCTCTCCAGTCTTCCTCCAGATTCTAGACCTTGATTTACAAATGAAATGCTAAATTTACTTTCATCTGAAAAGAGGACCATGGACCACTGAGCAACAGTCCAGTTCTTTTTCTCCTTACCTCAGGTGAGATGCTTCAGAAGTTATTATCTGGTTCAGGAGTGGCTTGGTTCTAGGAATGTGACAACTGTAGCTCTTTTCCTGAAGATGTCTGAGTGTGGTGACTCTTGATCCACTGACTCCAGCTTCAGTGCACCCCTTGTGACACTCCCAAGTTCAGCTTTTCATGATAATCTTCCCAAGGCTGTGGTCATGCCTGTTGCTTGTGCACCTTTTCCTACCACACCTTTTACTTCCAGTCAACTTTCTATGAATATATTTTGATACAGCACTCTGTGAACAGCAGCCCTTTCACCAATTACCTTCTGAGGCTGACCCTCCTTGTGGAGGGTGTTGATGAACGTCTTCTGGAGAACTGTCAAGTCAGTAGTCTTTCCCATAATCGTGGTTGCATGTTCTAAACTAGCCCAGGAGGTACACTGTATTTATACTTTTTGAATTATTACAAAAAATAAAGACCTCGTCTATGACTGAGCTGATGATTTTTCTGGACTGAAAAAATTAGACTGCTGGACAGCTTGGTCCCCCCCAGTTAAAAAATCCCATCTGCGTCCCTGGAAGCTGAGACGGCACCCTGCACCGTGACAAGAACAGTTGTGCATCTATTCAGTGTTTTTAAACAAATCGAGTGAATGATTCAATGATCCAATCATAAAGACAGATGAATTACTGACTAAATGACTCACTCGCTATAGGAACAGTCCACTATTTTTGATAATAGGCTAATTTTCCAACTCCCCTAGAAAAAAAGTGCCAAAAAAAACAACAACAACAACAAGCACAGTAAATGACTGTCAGCTATGGCTGCCAAACAAAAATGTCTCATGGTTCCCTGAGTAGGGAACGAGACACTGTGTCCTCGTTGTGACCCGTGTATGAAGCATACATTGAAAAAACACCAACTTTTTGGCCGGCTACAGCCGCTGACATCAATACCAGCGTGACTATAAACAGGCACCAGGAGAACACGTCATTCACTTCTTCATCTGAAGCTTGCGTCCGAAGCATGGCAGGGAGCTAGAGGACACAGTGTCTCATTACCTACTTAGGGAACCATGGTTACATTGGTAACCTGGGACGTTCCCTTTCAAGGGAACTTCGAACTGCGTCTTCTAGGGGGCGCTATGGGGAACAGTATACCCACGCCACCATGCTGAGGGGAGTGCAGGTCAGAATCATAGCGAGCACTAAGTACCAACTCTGCCATTTAGTAGCACAATACCTTCTGAGTTTTCTGCCTCTGACAGATGTATGTCATGCCTTCCGGTTAAAAAATAAGGCTACCGACTTGTTTCAGTAATTCACTATACAATTGCCAGTAGCCACTGAGTTTACCACTGATAGGCCGGAGGTGCATCAGTATACACACTAACCTCACGCAGCGAACGACTCACTTTCCTTATGCAGCGGACCACTGACTCTCCTCCTTCGCCAGCGTATCAGTTTTCTCACGCAGCCGACGACTCACTTTCCGCAGCCGGAGACTCACTTTCTGCATGCACCGCCGGGCTACCAGTGGTAAACTCAGTGGCTACTGGCAATTGTATAGTGAAATCCCGCGACAAGACGGTTTATTCAATCAATGCATAGTAACGCATCGTATTTAACCTCCAGTAATGTTAACGGCGTTATTACAACGGGAAAAGTAATTCATTAGATTACCCCATTACTGAAAAAATAATTATTTTAAACAGCGTTATTCCAAACACTGATCCTGTCACTTTAAACTGGCCTATGAATCATCTTGTCACAGTTAACATCCTCCACATTTCATTACATTTAACTAAGAAATTAAGTAGCAAATTGATCTGTCAGCGTGGATCTTTATGCAGAGAACTCTGCTAATTTTATTTATTAATTTATTATTATTTTTTGCATAATGATGGATTTAAAAGTTAATGGCCAATGGATGTTTATAAAAGTTCACATTGTTGTTAAATATTAGATATAAATATTGTAAGATAGATAACATTAAATAAACATTCTTACAAGGTTAAATGTTGATTATTAGTCTTGGTATTACTGTGTTCACAGTGTGTGTGTGTGTGTGGGTGTGTGTTCACTGCTGTGTGTGTGTGCACTGGATGGGTTAAATGCAGAGCACAAATTCTGAATATGGGTCACCATACTTGGCTGTATGTCACGTCACTTTCACTTTATTTAAACCTCTCTACTTAACCGTTGGTCATGCACATCCATCATGTTTGTATTTTATATGTTTTATTTGTGTTTGTAGTTCTGTAACAAATAATCCGTCAAAGCACATTCTTCATTTACACAATATAAACGCTTTTATGTATTTTGACGAAAAGTGTTTTTTTTTTTTTGCACACACTTTTACAAACTTGTCTCACTACAAACGTATTGAAATGCTGTTATTTTCTGTAATTTATATTATGTGAACTTGAAAATAAAGTGCTTTTCAATGCACAATGAACTTACAGCACAGATTTAATTAACTAATCCAAACTTTGTGTGCACCATAAGCAGATGTCTGTTAATAATAAAGGACATATAATAATGTCTAGACTGATTAGATTAGAAAGGGGAATTTCATTGAATTTCTTAACATGGGTTTCGTCAGTTCAGCTGACATACAGGCCAGATAAGGTTGATAAGATGACACAGGTCTTTATCTTGAAGAAACAATAAGCTTATATTGTGCTCCATTTTCCTGCTTCTTTGTTTCCCATTACCCTTTTGTTAATTCCTTGTTTGGTTGTTCCTTGTGCTTTATTCCATAATTAAATTATTTAAAAACAATATTGTTAATTTATTTAAAATGAAAACAAATCAGAAAATTGAAAATACACTTCGTAAATAATTATTTTTCTATTCAAAGTTACATAGATTTAAACACTTCAGGTTAACTTGGGAAGACTAGCTCCTAAATGTATTGCTTTTACAAGGGAAATTAAACATGGTCAAATATGTTGTATACATGATTGCTTGTGAGTTTTACCATTTTAAAAGTCTTCCCATGTACATATAGTACTGTCAGTCTACATTTTCTGCTTTATTTCGTTAGAGTCCTCAGCAGTGGTAGACGTTAGTGAAGTATTTTTACTTTACTCAAGTAAATGTAAAAAGTATCTGTAGTTTATCAGTATTTTTTCTTTGGAAAACTTTACTTCACTACATTCCAAAGCATAATGTCATACTTTTTAATACACTACTCTTAAGAAACTTAAGTAGGTTTTTTTAACCTTTAATACTTAACATAATTTTTTTTAGTACTTTCTTGTACTCTTTCTTGTAAAGGGACAAGCACAACGGTTGGGTTGTTTTAACCCAGCAGTTGGCAGAGGTATAAAGTCCAGGGATCAGAAAGTAAAAGTCCTGCCATATGTTTATTCCACCCATGGATTCAGACAGCTTTATATTCAACAGAGAACCAAGTCTCAAGTTAAATCCCAAATCCTCAAAGAGTTAAAGTTAATGAGACAATTAAGTGACTAATTAAATGATAATTACATATTAGTGATGAAAATCTGCTATTAACAATAGGGTCATTCTTCAATTGTGGTGGCAAGTGGTGTCCCTCTACTTTACTACAGTTGAAATAAACTTTAAATACCAATAAACCATGTTTGTATTCTGTAGGGTTAACACAATTTGTGTACATTTAATAACTAATAGTGCAGTAAAAAAGCACAATATTATGCTATGAATTAAAGTTTTCTAAGGAAAACACAAAAATTATGGATACTTCAAAAGTACTTTTACAGCACAGTAAAAATATATGACTACACAGTACCAAACCATTCTTTGATCAAACTGGATGGTCTGGAAAAGTGTTTTTCAGCACATTTCATTACATTTAGAACAATACAATTTGTTAAAATGCACTTACAAATGATGCATCCAACCCCACAATAGCCTTGTTTCAGTTAATACCACTGCAATTTTTAACACTGATTTTGTGATATACTTGGTATAGGAACATCTATGCATTTGACAGATGCTCTTATCCAAAACAACACTGTTTTAAAAATTTTCAACAGTTCAACTGGTCTAACAAAACAAAGACTACAAAGGCATTTGGGGGTAGATGAGACATTCATTATATAAAATATAAACTGCCAATTATCTCCACTGTATCTATTTTTGGGGTGTTTACAAACAAATGGAATTAACTGAGTATGTAAGAGGGAGCCTTTAAGAAACTGTGGAATGTTGTACTAAGTTTTCACTTATTTTGTAATCATTAATGCTTGTTTGAACAGCTTTTGATGATCTAAATCAGAATTTAGGAAATATATATATATATATATATATATATATATATATATATATATATATATATATATATATATATATATTAGGGGTGTAACGATATGCTTGGGTCACGATACGGTATGTATCTCGATACTGGGTTCACGATACGATGCATATCACGATATTTTGAACAAAATTTAAAAAAATGAAACTGAAATTTAAATAACAGATTTATTTCAAAAACAAACAAATTTCAACAACTTTCTGTGTTGTACATAAAATATCAAATTTCAAGGTCTAATAAAAACCTTTCTGTACTCAAATTACCAACTGAATAGGTCTGTCTGTCACTGATTTGTTTAATTTTTTTTATTTAACATGAACTTAGAATTAAGAAACCTAAGACAGAACTTCTGAAAGCAGTATAAAAAAAAAGGTTCAATGGTTTTCTGTTCAAATAAGTTCAAACATAGACACTAGGTTTGTTTAGTTTACCTACAGGTTTTTTTGCAGAAAAACCAACATATCTACATTTTCTGGCAGAAGCTGGGATCTTTGAGCATTCACAATATCCCCTGCTGTAGAAAAAACACGTTCACTGGGAACAGAAGTTGCTGGAACTGTTAGGTAAGCCTTGGAAAGAGAGGAAAGAAGTGGGTACGCTTGAGCATTTTCTTTCCACCATTTCAGTGGACAGCTAGTGAGGGGAATAGAAGTGTCTTTTTTGTACATTTCAATCTCTACTTCTATCCTACATCTAGACTGAGAGACTGTTGGTTTAGCAAATGTTGCACCAAGGAGATCTTCCAGTGCTGTCTTTTTGCTAGGTGGTGGCTGCTCTTGCTCAACTCTCTGTGTTATCTCTCTCTTCTCTGCTGCATCAGTGGGATCTCCATCACTGGCACCTCCCTCCCTCTTATCTGCTTGCTCCACAGTGCCAGCCTTAAAAAATATTTAAACACACTATTAAGGAGTGGGGAGGTATAGCATAGTTGCATAGTTACACACACACACACACACATCACAAAGAAGGCTAACCAAAACATGGAAATGCAAATACAGATTCTCAAATCTAATGCAGAGACATACCTGCTGTAACTGGTTTGATTTGTCCATCAACCTGTGGAAAACCTCTTCACGTTGTTCAGGGAGCAGATGGGGCAACGATCGAAATCTGGGGTCTAGTGCAGTGCTCTCTAGCAGATAATCGTGTACTTCTGAGTATCTGCCTGAGAGGTTTTGCAAGATGGCTGCTTTCATGTTAGCTATAGTTGTGGAGTCCTTCTCATCCAGTGTCATGCTCTGCTCGATCATGGATTTCAAGGGCACAATGAGTGACAGGGTGGCGCTCTTTTCATCAGACAGAACACTGGTGGCTTTTTTTAAAGGTTTAAGAAGGGTCACTATTTCTTCTGCATCAGTGATGTCGTTGCTATCCAGAGTATCAAGTTGACGGGCATTTTTGCGCACCTCTGTGCTCAAGAGAGATGCAGTTATAGCCGCTTGTTGCTCGAGATAGCGTTCCAGCATATCCATGGAGCTGTTCCAACGTGTTACAACATCCATGATAAGCTTATGTGATGCAATCTCAAGCATCTTTTGCTTTTCAGCGAGCACAGCTTTTGCTGTGGCACTGCGGTGAAAGAAAGCCACGACTTTTCTCACGCGACCAAGCAGGCGACTCACGCGAGAAACATTTAAACCTGCTTGCGACGCGAGATTCAGTGTGTGCGCGAAACACTTAATATGCGGTGACAACCCGGCTTCTCTCACTGCCACCTCCATGTTGCGTGCGTTGTCAGTAACAACAGCAGTACTATGAGGAGCCTTTTCAAGCCCCCACTCTTGTATAGCCGCTTTTAAAACTCCGGCTATGTTAGTTCCAGTGTGTGACTCAAAAAGTGGGCGAGTCTGAAGCACAAAACTTTTCATTTCCCACTCCGCTGTAATAACATGCGCAGTGACTGTAATATAGCTCTGACAAGCCCGCGAAGTCCACCCGTCCGTTGTTATTGCCACATTCTCTGCTTTTTTCAGACTGTCGACCACCTTTGCTTTAGCTTCGCAGTACAGGGCTGGAACTATCTCTTGACTGAAGTGCGGGCGTGACGGAATATGATACCTGGGCTCCAGTACCCTGACCAATTCACGAAATCCAACATCGTCGACAACGGAAAATGGTCTCATGTCTTTTGCAATAAAAACTCCGATGCACCTAGTTATTTCTTGAGCTTTCGCACTTGACTGAGACCATGTTGCAGCAAAACTGCGTTGTATAGATGTTTGGCCTTCTTTTACTCTTTTTGTCGAAGGAGTTTGCAGAAGTTTGTTGTTGTGATGCCGTTTTAAATGGAACATCATATTCGAAGTGTTTGACGTTGTGTATGGCAGTCTTGTTTTACAGTGTTTACAAACAGTTTGTGTTTTGTCTGTAATTTTTTTACCGTCGTCCTGTCGCGTGACTGGAAAGCCAAAATGCTGCCAGACTTCGGATTTATAAGAAGATGGGGCATCTTCAATTTCAGTTTCAACCGAACTCATGTTTCTCAACTAATGTTCAGCTTGAGCGAGTTCTTCAACTTTGAGGAAACCACACATGGCGCTGTTGCAGAGTAAGTCACGTCAGCAGCTCAACCAATAGGATTAGACTGCCGTCATATCGTTAAAGTATCGCCACCATTTTACGATACATATCGTAACATTTTTGCATCACGAAATATCGTACTGCGAAATATCGTTACACCCCTAATATATATATATATATATATATATATATATATATATATATATATATATATATATATATTATTGAGAACATTTTGCACACTGAACAATTATAAGCTAACAGTGAATAAAAAAAAATAAAAAAATAAAAAATATGCATTTAGCAGACGCTTTTATCCAAAGCTACTTACACTGAATTGATGCTACATCACTGCTATTTTAATTTATTTCCTTTTTGAGCTATAACCCCAGCTAAAATATTTCAAAGGGTTACATCATGGCTCATTATTATATGATTATGTAATATTACAGAGATGTTAGACAAAAGGGGAAAAATAAGGCTAAAATGTCATAATTGTATGTACAAAATTATTATTATTATTATTAATTGCAAGGAATTAAAATGAAAGCAAAACAAAATAAAAATTATCTTTATTGGTTTACTGCCTTGATAAGAGTCATGTCAGGTGAAAGAATTTATCTATGAATCATTTCTGATTATGTCTCCAGATAAATTATAATTGCGTCAATTTATATGAGTGTGACGAATGAGGCTATTGAGCCGCCAGAGAAAGCCCTTGCCGAATGCTGACATGGACTGTTGCTTTGTGTGTTACTTCCTGCATTGCATCAATATTTATAGCCATAAATTTCTATTGCTAATTTGCGAAGAACTTTTTTTTTCATCGCCTGTTTATTGTTTTATTGTTATGATCATTGTGTTTTCCTTATTGGATTTCTGCCTTTTGGATTACTGGTTTTGCTCTGGTGGCCTGGTTGGGCTGATTACTTATCTCTGTTTACCCTGCCTGCCTTATCGACTATGTCTCCGCCTAATTTGTCCTAGTCTCCATGTCAAGTCTATCACGATGAGTCATCTTATGTTCCTTACAAAAAATTGACTTAGGTTTTATTGGAGCACACCCATTAACATATTATGAAACACACCCCACACTATATATACACACTTCAAAATGTTGAAGTGTTCTTCACAAAACACAGGCATAAAGTAAGGACACAGCAGTTTCTTTCTTTTCATAAATATTACCAATTAAGGTAAGTGAAAGTGCTGCATCGAACATTTTGCTTTAACACAGCTTATTGCAACATTTCCTCCTAATTAACTAATTAACAAAGTAAATTCCAAGTAAACTCAGTTAAGCATTTCTTAAATCATTTTCAGGCAAACAATGAATAGTCAGGATGAAGAGAGGTATAGTATTTAGTTATGTTTTGTGCATGTGTGTGTGTTTTGGCAATTTGAGCATTAAAATATCAAGTGTCTGTATCTGGGATAAATAAAATATCTGCCTTGAAATTAGCAAGATACATTTTTTTGCATGTTATTTCTTCCACACAGTACTGTGGTGGTCAAATATATTGTTTCGTAACATGATAGCTCAGAATAAATGACAGTTATCTTGTGTTTATTGTACATTCACTGTTGCACCTGTATCTAAATCTACAGTAATCAATCGTCTAAATCTAATAATGCCTGTTTGTTTCTCTCTTTTGATTATTCAATTATAAGATCAATTTCAGAGTCACAGACTCATGGAGCATTCCACAATTATTTGACTGAGTCCGTTCAGCCTTTGATTGAGTTGATTGACTCTCTGAGGTTGATTGGCATTGAAAAGGATATGGATCTACCATCAATTGCAGTGGTAGGAGATCAGAGTTCTGGAAAGAGCTCTGTTTTGGAGGCACTCTCTGGGGTGGCTTTACCTCGAGGAAGTGGTAAGCCTTTGAAAATGTTATCTTATTTTAGCATCTTGTGAAAAAATGAGAATTACAAAAGCTATTTATTGCAGTGGGGCACCATTTTTGGTCCCCCAGTTCTAAAGAGATCGAGATAATTATATATGCACAACATTTATTTATTTTCCTTGAATATGATTGGTTGAGAGGTCTTCTTACCCATGAGATATTCACCTAATATTTTTGTATCCGCCAATCCATAACATTACAATGAGTGTAATGGCGGATGCCCAAATCCTCTCTTAATTTTATAAATAATGCTGTTTTGTGTCACAGTACACTGTTAGACATTTCTAATGTCTACAGTTACTTAATGCATATACCACAGTATAATACTGCAAATTCGATTTACAGAAAGTAACTCATACACGTGTGATATCACTTTACATCACCATGGCTCCGATTACCTTCTGCATTACCCTAACCCTATGGCTGTCTCCATGCTGAATTAAATTTGATTTCACATGGGAACAAGTGTGAAATAACTTATATACAGTGAGCCCACCACTGTTATTTGATCATCTATTAACTCTTTCCCCACCATTGACGAGTTATCTCATATTTTAAAAGATAACACTTCTCTGCCAAAGAGGACTTTTCATAGCTTTTTGTGTTTTCACTGTTATATAATTGGGGGCACTATTACACATCTACTGAACAAGTACAAAACCTCCCGAACAAAAACACACGTGAACAGTATGGAGAAACGAGTGATCTCTTATGTAAACAGATGCATATGAAAAATAATGTGATCATCAGCAAAAGCATATAAATGCATGTATGCAAAAGCATATAAATGAAAACTGCATAATGTTACAGAGTAAAATGTTGATCCAGGAAATGGTATATATCTGTGCAAGCTTTGGAGGTATCGATTTACTGGATTTATGCCTTTACAATTGTACTAAATATTATCCAGATCTAATTTTTGATAAAAACCTTTTTTTGTTTTCTCATGTTTATTTTTGCTCAAAATTATGCAATTTTATCTAACGTTAAAGGGTTAGTTCACCCAAAAATGAAAATTATGTCATTAATAACTCACCCTTATGCTGTTCTAAACATGTAAGACTTCCTTTTATCTTCGGAACACAGTTTAAGATATTTTAGATTTAGTCCGAAAGCTCTCAGTGCCCCCATTGAAGCTGTGTGTACGGTCTACTGTCCATGTCCAGAAAGGTAAGAAAAACATCATCAACGTAGTCCATGTGACATCTGAGGGTCAGTTAGAATATTTTGAAGCATCGAAAATACATTTTGGTCCAAAAATAGCAAAAACGACGACTTTATTCAGCATTGTCTTCTCTTCCGTGTCTGTTGTGAGAGAGAGTTCAAATCAAAGCAGTTTGTGATATCACAAACATACACAAACACTCAATATCACATCATCTGGAACTGGAGATCATCTTAAACCAATTGCACACAGGAGTGTTCAGATTCCTGTAACTCTGCTTTAAAATCAAATGATTCATTGTGTCAGACATAAGTAAGATTCTCTGTTCATCTCCAATCCTCACAACTTTGACAGTTCAGTCAGTGACTTTGTCGGTGCTTGCGCCTGCCACACTATTCTTTTGTTTTGTTTTTTAAATAAATTTGTTAATATTTGAAAACCTGAGTTGCATCCTCCTCCTTTGTTGTGGCCTGAGAGTACTAAAATAAACTTTGTGTTTTTGGCCTGAGAGCCAGGGTTGTAACAAATTGGGGGCGTGTCTGTTTTTTTTTTTTATTCTGGTAGGTTTAATTTTAATAACCTTTATTTAGTAAGTTTGTTGCATTCTAGGATTTTTTTTTTTTTATTTTTTTTTTTGGAGGATGAGCTTGAGCAGGTTTTGGGTCACATTTAAAACCAGTGGTAACACTTTACAATAAGGTTCATTAGTTAACATTAGTTAACTACATTAGTTAACATTAATTAATAATGAACTGCACTTATACAGCATTTATTCATCTTTGTTAATGCTAATTTCAACATTTACTAATACTTTATTAAAATCTTGCTAACATTATTTAATGCACTTTGAACTAACATGAACAAAAAAAGAACAGCTTTATTTCTATTAACTAACGTTAACAAATATTAATAAATACTGTAACAAATGTATTGCTCATTGTTAGTTCATGTTAGTTAATACATTAATGTTTAATAAATTAACCTTATTGTAAAGTGTTACCAAACAAGTTTTTTGCGATTGTGGTTAAGGAGCTGGTTTTATAACCATTTCTACAGAAAAGGGATGAGTGTGAAACCAAAAAGTCCTTATGTTAAGTTGGGTTAGGTCATGAAAACCAAAAATATAGGTAACCGCAAATAATCAACGTGGCTGTTCAGCATGACTTGCTTGAATTGTGTAAACTAACTTTTTTTTTGTACCCCACAGTGGCATTGATGACCAAACTGTCCGATGTGTTGAGGAGCTGGTGCTGGCGGCCAAAGAGCTGCCAGCTATTACGGAAGCACTGCGGGACCTGGGGCTATATGCTCGGGCAAATAGGGTCAGCACGGTGGCTCTGACTGGTGACCAGGTGGCAACAGTCAGGTCAACATTTCAGTGCCTTATATGCAGAGGTTAGTCAGTTGTAAATTATCTACAAACAAGTCATATTCTGCAGTAAAATAAAGTCATAGTATTACCCTATTGAAAGTCGCCTGTCACATTAAAGGGTTCAACATTATAAACAGACACTGCACTGCCAAACTTTGTTCAAAGATTTATTTTAGCTTCAACTACAGAACCCAGGGTTTCAGAAGAAAACAAATATGTACTGCTTAATTACAGGGAAATGTGCCAAAACATTTTATGTTTAATGTAATCCTGCAGCTATAAAACAATGGCGTATTGGATTTTAATATTTGTATCAATATAAGTGTGATGTAGCTTCAGTGAAGATGTAACCAGCAGAAAAAAAATATGTATGCTACTGTCATACAATATAGAACAAGAGGCTTATGACACCAAAGATATATAGGGGATACAAGGGAATGTTTAGAAATTTCATTACTATGACTACAATTTTTATTAAAATTTAATTATTGCAGTCAATGGGAATATATAACTATTAACACACTGTAACACTAACAAGTGAAATGAGACAGATGAAAATTGCTTGAGACAACTGTTGAAATATTTGTTGAAAATTATTCTGAATCTTGCAGATGTGATGGAAAACCCAGTTGTGGTACCGTGCTGCCGCAGCCTCGTTGGATGATTTATTTATAAATATAAATTTATAAATATAAATTTAATTATATAATATAGCGCTAACAGTAACAACTCTGCACACACAATAAGTTCTTAGGTTAACCTATATTACCAACTGTATTGAGCCAAACAATGCGCTCATTAAACGTGACTGGTGATGTTTGGATAGGCACGATATTAAATAGCTGTAATAAACTACTGTTGCTAACATATTTATTCCGGTCCAGGTTTATATAAGGCTATTTATTAAATGATTTTTCTTCTTCTAACGTTACTCTGGAATAACGTTAGTGCTGCATATTATGACCGTTCTAAAAGCTTGGCTTTTATTTTGATAGGCCATATTTACTATTACGTCCGGGTCACGTGACCAACCTGTCTGTATTTCAATGTAGATCTTCAAACGAAAAAATGGAAAAAGGAATTTCAAAAAAACAAAATCGTACCGTTATTTGATTTTGGTTTTGTCATTTTTCGTTTTTGGATTCAGAATCAAAAACGGGAGAAAGGCTCTTTTTTTACCGTTTTTTTGTTTTTGGTTTGAAACGAAAAACGAAAAACAGGTGGGTCCGTGTATCATCCGATCATTCAATTATTCCATTTAATCTGGCAAACCAAAAAACGAAATAACGAATCAATATTTTGTTTTTCTGTTTTTCTGTATGAACCAAATATTAAAAACTGACGTTTGTTTCATTGCTTTCAGCTCGAAACGGGAAATATAATAAACAAGGAAACCAAAGCGAAATAATGGATCAAATTTACGTTTTCTCAATTTTTCTTTATTTGTTGTAGTAGGTCTAACTATTTCCCACGGTGCCGTCCTGCTTGCTTTGCGCATGCGCAGTGGATAGTTTCAAAGGAATTGCGCTTACTTCCGCGTATTCCTCGCGGGGATAAAGAACACGTTTTTTTTAATGATCACAGGCATAGTTACAGTATGTCCAATAACAATACAACACGCTCTAATAGATTATATTGCTTAATATAATGTAATAAACCAATCAGAGATGGTTTAAATGTCCTTTGAAATCACGCTAACAGCTTGTTTTGGTATGTAAGGCATTTTAAGTAGATCATTAATTAAAACATTTATATTAGCAGATTATTTTATTAATAATGAGATCAACAAAAGCAATCAAAACGATATATATATATATATATATATATATATATATATATATATATATATATATATATATATATATATATATATATATATTCGTTTTGGTTTTAGGACAGCTTTGATTAAAAGATTTGATCCACTTCAAACGTTGACTACTTTATACACACACACACACACAAACAGAGAGAGAGAGAGAGAGAGAGAGAGAGAGAGAGAACAAGTAGGCTAGTTAGAATATAAATATTTAGAATATATAAAGAAAGTGTTTTTGTTAATCTTAAGTAGGCTAGATAGAAAACGAACAGAGAGCAAGTAGAGGGTCAAGCGTTTTCTTTATTTAAATGCAAACATGTAAACAAATATGTACAAAATTACGTGAAGTTACATATTTACATTATTTTTACAGTTACATTGTGTGACATAGGTAAGTAGTAGTTTTCAGATGTGAATGGGTGGGGGGTATTTTCTTGACGTCATCAAACCAAAGTAACAGCAAGCGTAGACTTATGTCTCATTCCTGAATCCTGATATGAATCAGTCTTTGAAAGACCTATTATTATAGACAGTTCAGTGACAAATTATTAAACACAGACACTTGAATTTATTCCTGAAAGAATCTGAATCTTGGACGAATAGATTGAATAAAATGCTTCTTTATTAACACAGTGACTTACCGACACCTAGTGGTGATATTACTTTCATAAGTATCGTAAAGTAGGCCTATCATTTCATTTTGTCATTACATATTTCTGTGTTAAAAATGTTGTATTAAACATTAATCTCATTTCATTATAGAGTTGTAATTGCTATGTAAAGCCATGTCTGATCAGCATTAAACTGTAAACAGGCCTAATAATACATCTAAAATCAACTTCAGTAGCAGCTATCTCTGAAGGCTTAATTAATACTGATTTAATTATTACATGTATTCCAATTTAACATTATCATCATCATTAAGAATTTAACATTAAGGATGAGATAAATACAAACCCGATTCTCAAAAAGTTGGGACGCTGTACAAATTGTGAGTAAAAAAGGAATGGAATAATTTACAAATCTGATAAACTTATATTCTATTCACAGTAGAATATAGATAATATATCAAATGTTGAAAGTATTGGCTCATTTTGGTTTCATGAGAGCTTCACATTCCAAAAAAGTTGGGACAGGTAGCAATAAGAGGCCGGAAAAGTTAAATGGACCAATTTGCAACTTATTAGGTCAATTGGCAACATCATTGGGTATGAAAAGAGCCTCTCAGTGTCTCTCAGAAGTCAAGATGGGCAGAGGATCACCAATTCCCCCAATGCTGCGGTGAGAAATAGTGGAGTAATATCAGAAAGGAGTTTCCCAGAGAAAAATTGCTTGATTTTTGAAGTTTTGAAGTTATCATCATCTACAGTTCATAATATCATCCAAAGATTCAGAGAATCTGGAATCATTTCTGTGTGTAAGGGTCAAGGCCAGAAAACCATACTGTATGCCCATGATCTTCAGCTCTTAGACGGCGCTGCATCACATACAGGAATGATACTGTAATGTAAATCACAACATGGGCTCAGGAATACTTCCAGAAAACATTGTCGGTGAACACAATCCACCGTGACATTCACCGTTGCTGGCTAAAACTCTATAGGTCAAAAAAGAAGCCATATCTAAACATGATCCAGAAGAGCAGGTGTTTTCTCTGATTCAAGGCTCATTTAAAATGGACTGTGTCAAAGTGGAAAACTGTTCTGTGGTCAGACGAATCAACATTTGAAGTTCTTTTTGGAAAACTGGGATTCCATGTCATCAGGAATAAAGAGGACAAGAACAACCCAAGTTGTTATCAGCGCTCAGTTCAGAAGCCTGCATCTCTGATGGGATGGGGTTGCATGAGTGTGTGTGGCATGGGCTGCTTACACATCTGGAAAGATGAGCACCATCAATGCTGAAAGGTATATCCAAGTTCTAGAACAACATATACTCCCATCCAGATGTCGTCTCTTTCAGGGAAGACCTTGCATTTTCCAACATGACAATGCCAGACCACACACTGCATCAATTACAACATCATGACTGCATAGAAGAAGGATCCGGGTACTGAAATGGCCAGCCTGCAGTCCAGATCTTTAAAGAGGAAGATGTGACAAAGAAGACCTAAGACAGTTGTGCAATTAGAAGCCTGTATTAGACAAGAATGGGACAACATTCCTGTTCCTAAACTTGACCAACTTGTCTCCTCAGTCTCCAGACGTTTGTAGACTGTTATAAAAAGAAAAGGTGATGACACACAGTGGTAAACATGGCCTTGTCCCAACTTTTTATGAGATGTGTTGATGCCATGAAATTTAAAATCAACTTATTTTTCCCTTAAATTGATACCTTTTCTCAGTTTAAACATTTGATATGTCATCTATGGTGTATTCTGTTTTTATTCACAATGTCACAATTTTTTTTGGAATCGGGTTTTATATTTAGGCCTAATACGACATTCTGTTTAAATGGTTAATAAAAATGATTTGTGATAGAATATGACACTGATAGAATAATTTCTGGTGAGTGCAGGTTTGAAGTAAATTAATTTCATTTTTCAGATTTCAAAATTAAATAAAAAAAGATGTGGATGAAACCCTGATTTTATGCTTCACAAAAACTACAGTTTTCTTTAGGCTATTCATTTATTTTAGGTGAGAATTAAGAATAAAAATATTCTGCTGGCAGAATTTGGAAGAATACAAATCATTAAAGCACAAAGATCTGCATTTATCTTAAAGTAATTAGTTATTTTCCTACAGAGCTGCTAAATATAATTTTTCACTTGCTGCCTTTCCAACCTAAGGAAATAGGCAGCAGAATTCTGCTCACTTGTCGCCAATTCAGACGAGATCTGATAAAGCCATGGATTTACAGTAGGCCTACTAAATGTATAGTTACTTCAACCCTGATACTACATCAATAATTTGATAACTGAAGAACGGCACACAGCAGTAGCTAAGCTGATCCTAGGTTTAGACATAACACAAGGAATAAATTAATTTGTTTTATTTGTACAGATTGCAATGTAACTGTAAAATAATGTAAATATTTAACTTTGTAGTTCTGTTGCATACAGTATTTGTTTACATGTGCACTAGAACTGTTTGTAAGTGTGTATTGCTACTAGAACTTAAATTTCAGAGTACATCTGTGCAATAAAGGTGTTCTATTCTATAAATTCAGTATAATAAAAGGATTTAATATATTTAACTGATACAGTAATTGTAAAATACTATAACAATTATTATTACAGTATATCAACCATTACCTTTTTAATTACATTGTCACCTTTAATTTTTTTTTTAATTGTGCAAAGCTAAATATATATAACATGCAGTACATGCATCTTCAAGAAACATCTAACGCATCTCTTTCATCTTTGACCCTAGAACTCTAGCACTATATATTCTAATTATATTTTATAAAATTTTTATTTATTTATTCTAACTGCTAGTTTTTCATCCAACACTAGCTTTCTGTATTCTTTTTCAATTATTTATATATTTTTTGTATTGTATTGTATGTGTGTATGTAGATAGATAGATAGATTGATAGATAGATAGATAGATAGATAGATAGTATTTAATAATTAATGATCTACTTAAAATGCCTTACATACCAAAACAAGCGGTTAGCGTGATTTCAAAGGACATTTAAACCATCTCTGATTGGTTTATTACATTATATTAAGCAATATAATCTATTAGAGCGTGTTGTATTGTTATTGGACATACTGTAACTATGCCTGTGATCATTAAAAAAAACGTGTTCTTTATCCCCGCGAGGAATACGCGGAAGTAAGCGCAATTCCTTTGAAACTATCCACTGCGCATGCGCAAAGCAAGCAGGACGGCACCGTGGGAAATAGTTAGACCTACTACAACAAATAAAGAAAAATTGAGAAAACGTAAATTTGATCCATTATTTCGCTTTGGTTTCCTTGTTTATTATATTTCCCGTTTCGAGCTGAAAGCAATGAAACAAACATCAGTTTTTAATATTTGGTTCATACAGAAAAACAGAAAAACAAAATATTGATTCGTTATTTCGTTTTTTGGTTTGCCAGATTAAATGGAATAATTGAATGATCGGATGATACACTGACGGTCCGTGTACGTTTTGATAGTTTGTTTTCCAATTTGAAATGAAATAAGCAGAAACGAGAAAACGGCCCATTTATTCGTTTTTCGTTTTTTTGAAAAAAACGAAAAACGAGATTTCGGCTTGAGTTTTCGTTTTTTAGTTCAGAGGCATAAAACGAATAAATGACTTCAAAATCCGTTTTCCACATGTGGGCGGTCCTAAGACGCCCCCTTCCGCCGATTGGTCAAGCAAATCTGAGCATGTGACGTCATCAGTTGTCGCTCAGGTCTGTTCAACAAAATAATAGTCCTCTAACGTTACTATGGCTACCGATTCTTAAACTGTGCAGGGCAGGTCCTGTTGGGCTTTCTTCTGTGCAACTTTACGATTTTCACAGAAATCTTTACATCAGAAATATTAAATATTAGTCTGCCACCAGCCCGTTTTAATTAGCGGTGCGGAGTTAAATCTGTGTGGTGAAGCTGCGCCAGACAGCGCCGAGCGGGAGAGGATCAATGACCAGTGTTCGGTCAGCAGTCAGAACTTGGGTACCGATGATGGGGAAATACATTTTTACTGAAAATGACCACGCGAGTATGATTGACAGGACGATAGCGGAGACAATTAAAAGCGCAATATAACGTCTGTTAACAAAAAAAAAAAAAAAAAAAAAAAAAAAAAAAAAAAAATATATATATATATATATATATATATATATATATATATATATATATATATAGTATATAAAATATAATTAATATATTATATAAAATATAAAAAATATATTAATATAAGCGAATTTGTCTTTGTTTTTAATAAAATAATTGTGAACCACAAACCGAGCCTTCGTTTTAAAGGGCGATTTCCAAATATATTTTATTTATTTGTTATAATATGGGTATTTTATGTCACCCGTCTTATTAGTTTGATTATAGTAGGCTATACGCGATTTTTTTTTTTAATTATTGTACTATTTTACTGTTGTTGTTTTTAATTAACAATATATCATAACAACTTAAAAAGATAAAAATCTACAGAAGAGATTAACAAATAACATTGGTGTTGTCATAAGTTAACTAATCAATGAGAAATTTTCCTCACCGGCACAACCCTATTCTTAATGTTGGCTACATGTTACAGATTTAATGTTGAGCACATAATGTTAAAGGCTTCTTAAATACCATCACATTCAGTTGAAGAGTCAAGAAGGATGTGTTAATTTATTCAATCTTTCATTAGTTGGTGACCCGGTGTGATTATAATAGCATAAATAAAAAAAACACGTAATAGGCTATGTATGCCAATAGACAAAACACATCTGCTTTTCCTCTAGATCACTTTACAGTGTGATGGAAATAAACTTTTCTTAAAGCGTGATGAGATTTGGTCAAAAAAAAAAAAAAAAAAAAAAAAAATCATTGCGAGCAAATGTCGAATTGTGTTTTGAAATTTAAATCAACAACGTAAGAGGCTTCAGGCTGTCTGATGAACTCTGTATGGACAAACACCCAGCTTTGCAGTATAGGTGGCACAGAAACAGCATCTGACCTGGCATTTAGATGTACTTTACACACTGTCTATTGCAGCTCAAAGGAGGCACTGTGAATTTGCATTACAATTTCATTCTAAGAGGCTATTAAATGTGAAGTGACAACATGAAACACTACTTTTAATATATATATATATATATATATATATATATATATATATATATATATATATATATATATATATATATATAAAAACACCAGCAGTTGGTGGCAAGTCACCCTGATAATGATTAAATACCAATTTACTCATTTAGGCTCACAATAAGCGGATTACATAATTATACCATGAAAAAAAAAAACAAAAAAAAAAAAATATATATATATATATATATATGTGTGTGTGTGTGTGTGTGTGTAAAAGCAGGAAGTCCAGTCCTGGCTGTATAATCAAACAATAAAACGAGAAACAATGCATGCCATCAAGAACATTTTTTATTCCACAGGAACTTGATCCAGTTCACTTGTTAAAGGATACTCCACTTTAAAATAAATTCTGTCATCATATACTCGCTCTCATGTTTTTTCAATCCTTTATGAATTTCTTTCTACTCTCAGTCCAGCCTCTCTCATTGTTAAACCATGGTTTATCACATGATCGACTACTGTAGCCTTGTTTCCATTTCTGACTCATCCTCTTCCTCCCCTTCCTCCTCTTAGTCGAACTCGTCCTCTGGCTCTCCCTCCAACTCCTCTTACTCTGTCTACAGTGTTTGCATCCATTATCCAAAAGCTATTACTTGACCTTTGGCTTATAGACCACTACTAAAGTTATGATTGGTTGCTGTTAAGTAAAGCAACAAGTGTTTGCACATGTGAGGAGTTAGTGTGAGGCACTGATGAATTAGTGTGGCATTTTGATTGGTTGTGTTTATAAAAGGAAATCAAGAAACTTCCTGTCAGATTCTGGTGTGTTGTATAGAAAATTGTGTGTTGTGTTTTGCAAAAAGTGTTTAACGAAATTGAAAACTGAGTAAAAGGCCAAACATTTGTGTATGGTTTTGCAGATTTAGTGTGTGGTTCTGTTGTCTGAGTGTCTTTAGAAATTGGTTTTAGAAATTGTGTGACAAGTAATAATTTGTGTGTAAGCAGTTGAAAAAAAAAACTGTAAGCATTTTAGAATATTCCCTTGCTTTGATAATAAATTATTTGCTGAAATTTATTAGCTTGTGGCTGATCTGATTGATCATAAATGGGCAAGCAACCACAATTTTATATTTTTTAAAAGTGTTGTTTTCATTTAATGTTTGCATTAGGGTTATTTAAATTAGTATTTAGCTTATTTAGGTTAATTTTGTTTCTTAAATCTGAAACTTATACTTTTTTTTGCCATATTGCATGATATTTTAATATACATCACAAAAATTGAAACTTGTCATTAACAAAGCAAATTTTTTTAAAACCTGTTCTTTATTGCAATACTATTAAAAAACTTGAACCTTAAGTAATTACTGTGATATGAAATGTTGATACTTGCACATGCCTATTACATAATTCACACTTAAACTTTGTTTTACCTGGAATCCGGTGAGCATACCAGGACTGCACCACACGGTCAAGACCAACTGTAGTAACCTGACAAGATAGTGCAGACGCACAATAACGTTTCGGGTCATCTTCCATGTCCAGTTCCTCCTGGTTCACTAATTGCATCAGTGCCCCTTTCACTGGATAATTCACTCTGTTATTTACTTCAGGCCATATTCTTTCAATTGTGTGATTCTTTTTATTTAAAAGGAAAAAAAGGAAAACAATTAGACTAGCACAACAGCTACATACAGTTAAGGAAGTTAGTTTATTACATACAATCTTGGACCTCTAGAGCAGTGGATCTTAAATCTGGTTGCTTTAAGGAGGTATTTCTACCTGATTCTACATAGAAATTCTAATGTCGTCGTTGTGACCTACTTCAATCAGTTCGTTGAAACATAAAACGGGAAAGCCGTTATAACCTAATTGAGTTACATTAACTTAACATACAATTTCCATTAATGCTTGCTCAGGATGGACACATTCGACACATGTGCACCTGCTCATGAGTTCAATCAAAGTGAAAATCGCAATTGACAGCAATACTCTTCAGCACAATGGTAACCACAAAATTTTATGACAGAAAAAATTGACAGAGTTGACACCCAATTAGATGTACAGTATCTGGAGTTGACCCTTTTCATTAACCATTTATGACAGTTAATGTGTCTGTCTCCCTTTTGCTATTTTTAGTTCAAGAACGTTTCCTCTAAAAATTGTAATGTTGAAAATCTTTGGATGTAAATTATTCTACAGCGCATTCAGGAAAATTGAACACTTTTGGCAAATATTATTTCATGATAGGCCCTGTTAATTATCGCAGTAAATCTTACAGAGTACAGGCATATGTAATTGAATCAATCGACTGTCAATGTAAATGTCACAGGCCGTGACTGTGTCAGAGTCAAGAAGGCCTCAGATTTTGTAAATTACCTTCTATCATCTGTTAAAAGTCCCTTTCCTTATCAAATTACTGAAATTATGTTGATAAGATACATATTCTTTTGTCTAATTATTATTATTCTTATTATTATTAGAAAAGGGGGTTCCTAATGTTTTGGCTCATGGAGGATGCCAAAAGAGAGTGTCTGTGGATCTTTTGCCAAATGCAGTGGAGGCTGCAGGCTGGTATGACCGTGAAGCAAGATCTTCATTGACACCAGTTGCAACTTTTGGGCAGAATCCATGTCAGTCAACAGAGGACCAGGTTGCTGTGGAGAGGCAGTTCTCTATGCAGTGTCCTGACATTGCGTCTCTTTTTGAACGATGAGGTGGTGGTGTTGGCGCAGTAGATAAGACACATGCCTTTGGTGTGAGAGACCCGGGTTTGAATCCACTGTGAGACACCAATGTGTCCCTGAGCAAGACACTTTACCCCTAGTTGCTCCAGAGGCGTGCGACCTCTGACATATATAGCAATTGTAAGTCGCTTTGGATAAAAGCGTCAGCTAAATGAATAAATGTAAATGTAAATGAACGTGTTGTCAATTTCCAACAAGAAGAGTTCCAAAATGCTTTGAAAATACTAATTGATCTTGTTCGAATTCATGCTTAAGAAAGAAATTCATAAAGGATTGAAAAAAACATGAGAGTGAGTATATGATGACAGAATTTATTTTAAAGTGGAGTATCCTTTAACAAGTGAACTGGATCAAATTCCTGTGGAATAAAAAATGTTCTTGATTGCATTCATTGTTTCTCGTTTTATTGTTTGATTATACAGCCAGGACTGGACTTCTTGCTTTTACACACACACACACACACACATATATATATATATATTTTTTTTTTTTTTCATGGTATAATTATGTAATCTGCTTATTGTGAGCCTAAATGAGTAAATTGGTATTTAAACATTATCAGGGTTACTTGCCACCAACTGCTGGTGTTTTATATATATATATATATATATATATATATATATATATATATATATATATATATATATTAAAAGTAGTGTTTCATGTTGTCACTTCACATTTAATAGCCTCTTAGAATGAAATTGTAATGTAAATTCACAGTGCCTCCTTTGAGCTGCAATAGACAGTGTGTAAAGTACATCTAAATGCCAGGTCAGATGCTGTTTCTGTGCCACCTATACTGCAAAGCTGGGTGTTTGTCCATACAGAGTTCATCAGACAGCCTGAAGCCTCTTACGTTGTTGATTTAAATTTACCAAACCTCATCACGCTTTAAGAAAAGTTTATTTCCATCACACTGTAAAGTGATCTAGAGGAAAAGCAGATGTGTTTTGTCTATTGGCATACATAGCCTATTACGTGTTTTTTTATTTATGCTATTGTAATCACACTGGGTCACCAACTAATGAAAGATTGAATAAATTAACACATCCTTCTTGACTCTTCAACTGAATGTGATGGTATTTAAGAAGCCTTTAACATTATGTGCTCAACATTAAATCTGTAACATGTAGCCAACATTAAGAATAGCGTTGTGCCGGTGAGGAAAATTTCCCATTGATTAGTTAACTTATGACAACACCAATATTATTTGTTAATCTCTTCTGTAGATTTTTATCTTTTTAAGTTGTTATGATATATTGTTAATTAAAAAAAAACAACAGTAAAATAGTACAATAATTAAAAAAAAAAATCGCGTATAGCCTACTATAATCAAACTAATAAGACGGGTGACATAAAATACCCATATTATAACAAATAAATAAAATATATTTGGAAATCGCCCTTTAAAACGAAGGCTCGGTTTGTGGTTCACAATTATTTTATTAAAAACAAAGACAAATTCGCTTATATTAATATATTTTTTATATTTTATATAATATATTTTTTATATTTTATATAATATATTAATTATATTTTATATAATATATTATATATATATATATATATATATATATATATATATATTTTTTTTTTTTTTTTTTTTTTTTTTTTTTTGTTAACAGACGTTATATTGCGCTTTTAATTGTCTCCGCTATCGTCCTGTCAATCATACTCGCGTGGTCATTTTCAGTAAAAATGTATTTCCCCATCATCGGTACCCAAGTTCTGACTGCTGACCGAACACTGGTCACTGATCCTCTCCCGCTCGGCGCTGTCTAGCGCAGCTTCACCACACAGATTTAACTCCGCACCGCTAATTAAAACGGGCTGGTGGCAGACTAATATTTAATATTTCTGATGTAAAGATTTCTGTGAAACGCGTAAAGTTGCACATAAGAAAGCCCAACAGGACCTGCCCTGCACAGTTTAAGAATCGGTAGCCATAGTAACGTTAGAGGACTATTATTTTGTTGAACAGACCTGAGCGACAACTGATGACGTCACATGTTCAGATTTGCTTGACCAATCGGCGGAAGGGGGCATCTTAGGACCGCCCACATGTGGAAAACGGATTTTGAAGTCATTTATTCGTTTTATGCCTCTGAACTAAAAAACAAAAACTCAAGCCGAAATCTTGTTTTTCGTTTTTTTCAAAAAAACGAAAAACGAATAAATGGGCCGTTTTCTCATTTCTGCTTATTTCATTTCAAATTGGAAAACAAACTATCAAAACGTACACGGACCTCGTACACAATCAGGGTATCTTCCGTCCATTCCAAATCCGTTTTAAATTAAAAAACAGAAAACGAAAGACTCAAGAGGATTCAAATGAGAGAACATGAATTAAATAACGAGAAATGGAAAAATGGCTCGTTTATTTGTTATTCCATCTAGGTTAACAAACGGAAAATGAGTTTTTGATTTGATTTCTCATTTTGTCGTTTGGGGTTTAAAAAACGGTTTATGGTTTCAATATTTAATTCGCACTTGTGGGCGGAGCTGAAACGCTCCTTTCATCTGATTGGTCGGATCGCTCAGCCTTCAACTCGGTTTCCTCAGTCTTTCAGAATAAGAGTCTTACAAGAGCAATATCTGAAACCAGATGTAGACACATAATTAGCGTTGTTTGACTTGCAAGTCACCCCTTTAAATTATTTCTAGGTTATAGTATTGTATGAATATTGTCCCACTGTAAATACAGTGCAAATAGTTCTGTCTCCTTGGATAAAAGTGAAGAGGAAATAAAAATCAATAATAGACTGAACATTTCCATGATAATATGTCTGTAACATTTACCACTCTCATCTTTTAAGTCAAAAGGCACTAGGTAGGTGTGTGTGACATTAATAATTAATTGTGGAAATTAATATAGTTACATTTATTAAATAAATTAGTAATATTAGTTTTATTACATTCTAAATTTAATGATGTTTCTATTTTAGTCTTCTTTGTTGGCCTTGAGAAAGTCGACATATATTTGAACATGATTATCATTTATTATGAGAGTAATTGACAACGACTAAAATTTTAATGTTTCACCAAATTCAGCTCAGATCTTCAGACTCGCCTGACTCGTTGCTGTAACTGGTCAGACTTTTTCCTTCTCAAAAAATCCTAGTGAATTTCATTATCTGAGCAATGAAGGTCTAACACTTAATGTCCACTAGATTACATTTACGTAAGTTTAAATGACAAATAAATACATTAATTTCATGTGTACTACCATGAATATGCCATATCTGTGTACAAGAATAAACTTCACACTTCAAGCTGTACTTTAAAACTTCCCATTCTGGGTTTTTCAACCATACCTCCAAATTTATTTTAAGATTTATTTTTTATTCACACTGGTTTATGCATTTAACGTTTGTCCATCTGGAACTTTTAGATGTACTCAGTGTTGATAAATCACATGCACTGAATGTAAATGCTAATGTCAGGACTCTCTGTCCTCCTCTTGGACGGCCAGTGTCCTGCAAAGTTTAGCTACCCCAAATAAACACACCTAAGCTAAGCAAGGTCTTCAGGATCAGTAGCAATGTCCAAGCAAGTGTGTTGGAACTGTACTCTGCACAACATGGTTCTCCTGGTTCAGGACTGAGTTTTAAATCTATAAATGAATTTGTACAGTTGGGTGTCTGCATGCAGAGGTGTACTTCAGTAAGTACAATGTAAACTGTAATCTATAAAGACAAAATCTTCAGATAAGCATTTAGGCCACTGCCTTGAGGTCTCCATCCATTGGTCAAAACAGACCTCGCACCCCACCACACTCCTGCTAGCTGTCAACATTAACTGCCGCTGGTGCCAAATAAAAATTATTATGTATTCCTTGTGCATTGTTCAAATTCACTACCCTTTCGTTATGTTCGGGATGAAAACATCCACTCAATTAAACTGCTATAAAAATGTATCAGATAAATATATATTTTTTTCAATATTTTCTTTTTTTGCATAAATCTATTAATCAACCTCAGTCCTGATCAAAACTACCAAATGTTTTTTTTTAAATTCAATATTTTAACTCTTTAATTGCCAAGTTCATAAATGATGTCACTGATTTAGGGGGAAAAAACTAACAAAATGACTTATTTTCAATATAAAAGTAATTGTGGCTGGATTTTCTTTTTATCACAGTCTTGGGCATGTCAAAGATTAGTAACAAGATTGGCTTTGATGCATTTTTAGTTTTTGTGCAGCATTAGATTTATTTATTTTTTCCCCTAATTTATTGTTGGTGGCTGTTTTTTGCTCCATTGACTTCCATTATAATGACACTTTTGACTGCAAAGCCGAGACACATAATCATGCATTCTTCATTGTTTGTGGTTTTCCCTTTTGGGAAGAGGTAAAATTTGTTATTTTTACAGTTGATCACTAGGTGGGACCATCAACCCTTTAGATAGGCCTGTGCAAAAAAAAAGCTTAGTTTCTGACTTGTATATGAAGCCTCATCCCGAACATAACAAAAGGGTAGTGAATTTGCCCACAGTGTACTGTTGATTTTTGAAACTTTTCAAGCATTTTCCCAAAATATATGTCAAAATAAGATTTGTCACCAAAAATCATTCCATTAGCTGAAACACAGAGAAAGTTGTGGCCAAAATAAGGCTCAACTTCTAGTGGACGAAAACGTCCCCAACAACGCATAAGGGGTATTATATAACAGCAAGTAATTGGTGCAAGTACATTTGACTTGCAGTTTTCCAAAACATAATCATTTTTATTTGGCACCAGCTGCAGTAGTCAATGTTGTTTTCTATTATACAGTTATAATTTGGCTAAGGTATACCCCCCTACCACACCATCTATCATTGAAGAACCTGTGTTACACAGATATGGCATATTCATGGTAATGTTTTTATTTGTCATTTAAACTTACGTAAATAGAATTCCTGTCTCCCCCTCTAGTGGACATTAAGTGTAAGACCTTCATTGCTCAGATAATGAAAGTCACTTGGATTTTTTTAGAAGGAAAAAGTCTGACCAGTTACAGCAACTAGTCAGGTGAGTCTGAAGATCTGAGCTGAATTTGGTGAAACATTAAAATTTTAGTCGATTTCAATTACTCTCATAATAGATAATAATAATTATGTTCAAATATATGTTGGCTTTCTCAAGGCCAACAAAGAAGACTAAAAGAGAAACATCATTCAATTTAGTTTGTAATAAAATTAAAAATTCTAATTTATTTAATAAATTTAACTATATTAATTTCCACAATTAATTATTAATGTCTAGTGCCTTTTGACTTAAAAGACGATAGAGGTAAATGTTACAGACATATTATCATGGAACTGTTCAGTCTATTATTGATTTTTATTTCCACTTCACTTTTATCCATGGAGACAGAACTAATTGCACTGTATTTACAGTGGGACAATATTCATACAATACTATAACCTAGAAATAATTTAAAGGGGTGACTTGCAAGCCACAGCAGCACGAATTATGTGCGCAGCAACATCTGACTCAAATATTATGTTAATTAACAGTGAGCGGTGGTTTCAGACACTACTCTTATAAGACTCTTATTCTGAAAGAATGTAAGATCGAGTTGAAGGCGGAGCGATTCGACCAATCAGATGGAAGGAGCGTTTCAGCTCCGCCCACAAGTGCGAATGAAATATTGAAGCCATAAGCCGTTTTTTAAACCCCAAACGACAAAATGAGAAATCAAATCAAAAACTCATTTTCCGTTTGTTTACCTAAATGGAATAACGAATAAACGAGCCATTTTTCCATTTCTCGTTATTGAATTAATGTTCTCTCACTTGAATCCTCTTGAGTCTTTCGTTTTCTGTTTTTTAATTTAAAACGGATTTGGAATGGACGGAAGATACCCTGATTTTGTTCCAGTGATTTTTTTTTTTTTTTACATTTTACCTTTAGTATGTCATATTTAATGTTACATTTTTACATCAAAAAATGTAGAATAATTTAGAATAATATGACAATAGGATGTTACCAATTAAATCAGTATTCAGAGATATAGACCCATAGACTGTAAAAAAAAATAGTATAGACCCTGTGTCTGAAGATACTTTTATAGCTGTATTTAGTTTAATCCTGATCAGACAGTTGTACATGCATTTACATAGCAATTACAAATGTATAATGATATAAGATTAATGTTTTATACATTTTATAATTTTTTTTTATACAGAAATATGATTTTATTTAATGAAATGAAAATGAAACTTGAATTATGATAGTAATATCACCACTAGGTGGCGGTATTTCATTGTGTTAATAAATAAGCCTTTTATTCAATCTATTCGTTCAAAATTCTTCATTAATTGATTCAGAAAAAAAAATCAAGTTGCTGTCTATAATAATTGGTCAGTGAATTGTTGTCTATAATAATGGATCTTTCAAAGACTGATTCTTTAAGGAACGTTACACCATTCTTTGCTCGTACTGTGAGTCACACAGCGGTTCTGTGAAGTGGGCAGCGAAAATAAAACTTTTCTATGCTATCAGTTAGATGGCTAGTACCCAATATGAATTAAATAAACTCAGCTTATTGTAGACTGTTTTCTACGAGTCATTTAACGATCGTCCGTTATTGTTTCATGTGCGTTTCCCAAAAAATGCACTTACACAGTCGCACGTAGCCGTGCTTTAAGTGCTACTTTTACTTCTCTGTCAGTTTGTCAAGTGATGAAATGTCATCTTGAAGAATGAATGACAGAAGATTTTATTAATTTTTTTTTGTTCAATCATTTAATTTAGATGTATTTTTTATTTTTTTTCTTCACTTTTTTTAAAATTATTTAATAATAATAATAAAAAAAACATTGTAAGAAGAAGGATTTATGCGGTCACCTGCAGGGCAATCAGCAGATTAGACATTAAACTTTATGCAAGTGCAATGTGATTATAAGGATTTGATTGTACGTTATTGTAAAAAAATTTTTATTCGTTTTTGCTGTTGTTTTAAATGAATTCATAAATGAAAAAATTAAAAAAGGCAGAAAAAATCAAAATACACATAATGTAGGAAATATATTCCAAAATTATACATTGATAATCTGTAAATGATTTGCTGACTTGCACGAAAACCAGAAACCTATTGGACCCCATAGTTCAAAATGCAACATATTGTCTAAAACAAAAGTTATGACTACATGTTCACATAAACTGAAAGCGGTCTGCACTTCTCCCCGCCCTGCAGTGCGTCACGGAGCTTTGCCAGACAGATTTTGATAGGTGTGTACCTGGTGGTTCTGCCAAGATGGCGCTCTGACCATACACGCTTTAAAGAGCTCCGCAAACTCAAACGAATAGCTTGATTTGTAGTGCGGTAAGAAAAAATATTAATCTTTCTTTTGAAGCATAAAAGGCTTCCATTACGACTATTATGATTGAAAATGGGAAAATCTGAAAAAAGAAAAAAACAAGAACGTGTGTCAAGCCAATGCCAATTCTGCTAAAGCTGCGTCGACAAAACAGCAAGTTTCAAACAAACTTTTGAGTGACAATCTGCATGATTACCTCGAGTCAGAAATGGATTGTGCAGATATTATGCCTCCTGAGGTAGTTATCCCTCCTCTCCCCGAAACGCCATGTAAGTCTCCTGTTATTAAACAGCGAAAGATAGAGAGCATCGATGCTGCTAATATCCTTTCACAACTCAAAGATCTCTCGATTCTAATTAACAATCGATCTGATGGCCTGGAACGTATGGTGGCGGAGAATGCTCGAGCGATCGCGAGTATGAAAGAGACTGTTAACGAAAACACCAAACAGATAGCCGACGTAAAGACAGCTGTTGAGTTTGTATGTTTGCCGAAGTTAATGATGTCAAAAGTCAGCTCGGTCTGATGGAGACAAAAGTGAAGAAAGAAGAGGCGAAATCATCTGAGCATGAACAACGTTTATCCCATCTCGAAGGATACACACGGCGTTGGAATCTGAGAATCTACGGGATCCCTGAAAAGGAGAGGGAGAATGTTCGGGAGAGGGTTATCCAGGTCTGTCAGCAGCTCTTACCAGAAGCAAAGGATAAACTTCCTTATACCGTTGACACTGTACATCGACTTGGGCGTAAGCAAACGAGCAGCGACAAACCTAGAGGGATCATCTTTCAGTTTACCTCGCGCTTTTACCGTGATGCCATTTGGCGGGCAGCGAAAGACTCTCCTTTTCTCAAGAATAACAACTTAAAGTTGTCTGAGGATCTTTCCCCAACAGATAGAGAAAAGAGGAACAAACTGTGGCCTCTTGTGGACAAAGCACGTCGGGACAACAAGCGGGCATACTTTGTTGGAGGAAGAGCATTTGTGGATGGCACTGAAATTTTTCCACCAACCTGAGCAAGTATAGGTCTCTGCAAGAAAGTAATGGGAGTTACAAGATCAAGGTGTTTTTACACCATGATACCTGATTGGTTGATGTAATAGTGACGTTAGGTTTAGGGGTGGGGTTGAGTAAGGGGGATCATTTAGATTGCATGATTCAGAAACACCCAGCAGTTTTAAACCACCCACATGGTGATAAACGCCCACTTTTGTTCTGCAGAGACCTAAGTCTCAACCTGAGTGTCCCCTCTGATTGCTTATTTGCGTCACTCTGTCGAGATGCACTTTTGCCGATTCTGGAGTTCTAGGTTAATAAGCTAGAGTGCATTTCCACGTGAATGTTCTCAAGTCAAATACTTGATAATAATGTGTAACGTTGCACTTTATTAAAGTGGCACTGAGTTTAGCTTAATAGAATACCAGGCGCTTGAATGCTATTTGTTTATTTGATACAAGTTTGTTATGGGTTCTTACCGTCTTAAAGATAATACTCTTTACACGTATTTTGCAGGCTACTGCACTACATCAGTATATAGTTTTTTACTGTTGTTTGCTGTGCTCGTTTTTATGCACATTTCTTTAGTCCGATCTCAACGAGTTATTTGTATTAGCTTATTATTTTAATTTTTTTATTTCCTTTTTTCCTTTATGGTTCTTTCTATTCACTCACTTAATGTTAGAGGGCTAAGAGATTCTACTAAACATAAAGCTATATTTCTATACCTTAAACAGTTTAATTCAGATTTTTATTTTTTACAAGAATGTCATTCAGTCAAAGATGACTTTAAATTTTGGAGATCACAATGGGGATTGGACCTATGAATGTCCCATGGAACATCAAGTTCAGCTGGGGTCTGTATCTTACTCCATCGCTATAAGGGGAAAATTCTGTTTTCTGACTGTGATCCAGGTGGTCGGTATATTTGCCTCCTACTTGAAGTCTCAGACATAATGTTTATTATTACCAATCTTTATGGACCTAATCAACAAAAAGAAAATGAAGATTTCCTTTATAGAATGGAAGAACGTATACTTTCATTGTTAAATAATTACCCCAACTCTTATTTGGTTTTTGGAGGAGACTTTAATGTGGTTCTGGATAATAATATTGATAGATGGCCCCCAAGATCTAATAATTGTAATTCCTACTTAAAGATGTTCATGCAAAGATTTTCTTTGGTTGATAGCTGGAGGGAAACTCATCCATCTTTAAAAGTATTCACATGGAATAATAAATCTTTTTCGTGCCAATCTCGCATTGATCTATGGCTTGCTTCTAAAGAGCTGAATAATATTTCAACTGATATTATTCCTTCACCTTTATCTGACCATAAAAGCATTTCTATTCGCATCCCCATTTCATCTAATGTTTATTCATATAGTACTCCCTCTTATTGGAAGCTCAATAACTCAATTCTTACCTATAATGAAGTTAGAATTAAAATTGATGACATTATTACAAATTTTTGGAACAAAGCGAATTTAGAAGATAACTACTGCAGTAATTGGGAGTTAGCTAAATATGAAATTGGTAAATATTTTCGAAAATTCAGTAGTGACTTGGCTAAAAAGAGGAAGTCTAATGAGAGTAGTGTTATCTGTAAAATTGCTAGTCTTTTGGCCAAAAATGTGGAAGATATGACTGATTTTGATAAAGCTGAACTTGCCGAACAGCAACAACAATTAGATAAAATATACAAATATAAAGCTGAAGGAGCCTACGTCCGATCACGCAGAAAGTGGCTAGAGGAAGGCGAGCAAAGCTCTGCTTATTTTTTTCGTTTAGAAAAACAACAAGCTAAAACAAATACAATAAGGAAACTCATGATTGATGGAGTTTTAAATGAAGATCAAAAAGTAATTGGAAAATTCTGTTTTAAATTTTACACGGATTTATATACATCTAAATTTTGCCGCCAAGATGCAACTGATTTCTTCGAGTCTCTTCAGAATATACAACAATTAAATATGGTAGATAAAGATTTTTGTGATGCTCCTATTACCACAAATGAGATTGCAGAAGCAATTAATTCATTAAAAAATGGAAAATCTCCTGGCAATGATGGGCTCACCTCAGAATTCTATAAATTATTTAGTAAAAAAATAACACCATTTCTATTACAGGTTTTTAGAGAAAGCATAGAGAAAACATTTATTCCTCCAACCCTATGTCAAGGAATAATAACTCTAATTCCAAAGCCAAATAAAGATCCCCTTTTTATTGATAATTGGCGCCCAATTACTTTATTAAATAACGACTACAAAATAATAGCTTTAGTTCTGGCCAAAAGATTAAAATGTGTCCTAAATTCTATTATTGATGAAACACAGTCAGGATTTCTGCCAAACAGACATATTTCAAATAACATACGCTTAATTTTAGATCTACTGGACTATTCATATTTAGTCCCAAAAGAAAGTTTTATTTTATTTTTAGACTACTACAAAGCATTTGACACATTAGAGCATGGATTTTTGTTTCAAGCACTAAATAGAATTGGTTTCGGTGACTCCTTCTGTAATATGGTCAAAATGCTGTATATGAACAGTAGCAGCTCCATTAAGTTAAGTAACAGTACCTCTCCCAGGTTCTTCTTGAACCGTGGAGTTAGACAAGGATGTCCAGTATCTCCTTATCTTTTTTTAATTGCTACACAATTTCTTAGTTCGCACATCAAAGCAAGCCATCTAAAAGGCATCAGTATTGGCAATACAGAGTTAATTATTAATCAATTAGCGGATGATACTGTTCTGTTCTTAGAAGACTCTACGCAAATACCTGCAGCCTTATGTACTCTTCATCTCTTATCTAAAGCCTCTGGCCTATGTCTCAATATTAATAAATGTGAATTACTTCCGTTAAAAGACAGTATGATCTCTTCAATTGATGGTATTGCAATTAAAAACTGTTACATACTTGGGTATAAAAATAACCAAAGATCATTCTAGATGTTCTGGTAATTTGGACCCAATTGTTATAAATACAATGAAACGGTTTAACTGCTGGCTGCAGAGAGACCTTTCTTTGAAAGGCAGAGGTTTGCTTGTCAAAGCGGAGGGTCTGTCTCGCCTTTCTTATGCTGCTCAGTCACTGTTCATTAATAAGAACACTTGTAAACTTATCGATGGAATCTTAGTTAAATTTTTATGGAAAAATAAACCACACTATTTGAAAAAGTCAGTGATACTAAATACTCAACAAAAGGGCTGCTTAAACTTCATTGATTTTAGTTCACTAAATAACATAATAAAAATAAATTGGCTTAATCGATTCCTTAAAAATCCCACCTCAATTTGGAATGTTTTCCCTCAGCATGCTTTCTCGCAACTTGGTGGTGCAAAATTTGCTTTAATGTGTAATTATGATATTCATAAACTCCCTGTCAAGCTATCTAACTTTCACCAACAAGTCCTTCTGGCGTGGAATCTCATCTACAAACATAACTTTTCTCCTCACCGATGTTATATATGGAACAATAGGTATATTTTGTTTAAGAATAAATCTTTGTTCTATAATAACTGGTTCAATAATGGAATATATTATATTAGACAGCTCTTTAATAACGAAGGTCTGCTTTTTAGGTATGCAGAGTTTCTTACAGAATATAATATACCGGTAACTCCCAAAGAATTTGCCACAGTAATGGATGCTATTCCTTCTGGGTTACTCATGCTTTTTAAAAACAATACTCTCTCTTTGGGTTCATTGTCTTATCCTGAGCTTGTAAATACACCGATTGGCAAAATGTGTTTCACTGAAAAAAAAGGAAGAAATTATAAAGTAAGAGTTTTATTCCTTGAAAAAATTATTTCTGCCCCTCCCGCAATCTCATATTGGAATAGGCTTTTTGATAATTTAAACTGGAAAAATATATGGTCCATACAGCATAAATTTTTCCTGACAAATAAAGTAAAAGAAATATCTTTTAAATTAGTTCATAATATTTACCCAGTCAAAAATTTCCTTCAGAAAAAATTCAGATCTGATTTTGAAACTAATTGCTCTTTCTGTCAGAATGACACTGAAACTCTTCTTCACTTGTTTTGGTCGTGCAGTTACACTCAGAAACTTTGGAAAGATGTTAGTTGGTTTATCTCAAGAAATATCTTACAAAATTTTTGTATGAATCCCAAAATTGTTATATTTGGATTTTTTGAAACGGATTCTAATGCCTGCTTTATAATAAATCTAATTATTTTCCTGTGCAGATTTTATATTCATAAATGTAAATTCTCAAACTGTAAACCAATTCATTTGGTATTTTTGCATGAGATAAAACATTATTTAAATACAATCTCATCATCTCTTAACCCAAAAGCGATCAGAACTTGTAAAATATGCACGACTTATGGACTCTTTGCCTTGTTAAATGTTTAGATTTTCTTTCATGTGAGTAATGCCCTCTTTCTGTATCCTTCTTTGTTTTTGGTAATGTTATTTATTTATTTATTTTAAACACTTTTTTTGTATTATGTTGTTGTAATGTTCTCTGTTTCTATTTTTGTTATTTGAAAATTATTGTTTTGTTCTAACTGTTTTAATAAAGGAGAAAAAAAAAAAAAAAAAAAAAAAAAAAGATAGGTGTGTACCTATTATAATAAAACAGCCGTGTGCCAAAGGACCAAAATGATGAAGAGAAAGAGATAAAATGTAGTAGAAATAAACACATTAAGAATCTGTAGGACTATTACTATGTTTTTAGGACTATTATTATGTTGTAATGTTTGGTTGACCAATCAGCGGAGGGGGGCGTTTCATTACCGCCCACATGTAGGGATCGAATATTCAAGTTGTTTATACGTTTTCTGTCCCTGAACATAAAAACGAAAAAATTAATCCAAAGTCTTGATTTTCGTTTTGTTTGGACAAATGAAAAAAAGAAAAATGTGCAGTTTTTTCATTTTTCAGATTTCAATTTTAAATTAAAAAACGAATTATACGAAGGTACACGGACCACGACCACCTACCCTGATTGTATACACACTTTGTGTGTATCACAATAACATACGTTTAAGTGAAGCGAATATCTCAATATAATGTGGGCGTGGTTTGTGAACCCCGTTACCACCATCATACTGAAAGTGAAACTATTTCTACAGACACCATTTTGTGAAATGAAGAACCGGAATAACATAAGGAGAGAAAAGCTGTCTGTTGAATTATGTGAATCAGTTTGAAAACAGATCAGTTGGTATCAAGAGACAGAATGGATGAATGAAGTGAATTAAGTTTGTGTTTGAACTTTATTGTTGAGACAGAGGTAAGTTTGAACCAACACAGTTCTGTTCTGTTTTTTTTGTGACGACATCCGTGAATTTGGCACCTCACAAAAAGAAATAATCAACAAAACTGTGCCATTCGTTTGTGCTGATTTGCTGTTTGAGATATTAAACATTCGTTTTATGACCGTATGACGTCTGTTGCCCAAATCGCTCAAAACCTGCGCAGTTCGTTTGTTCTCTATGTGTTCCCGTTTGTGTAGTTAAAACAGCATTTACATTTGACAACTGTGGTCCTACATGAAGTATATTTCTGTTCTGTTTGTTTCAGCAGTTCTGCCTGTAACGTGACTTAATGATCAGAGAAAGGAAAGTGTTTCTACCCAGAAAAACAAAGCAGCATTTCCCAGCTGTGTGTTAGTGAACAGATACAGTTGCACCAAAGGCAAGTCTTTGCTAGTTTGTCATCAGCTCTTACAAAAAGTAATGTGAAGTTGCAGAATATGATGTTTATTGATCTAATCAACATGCTGATCCTTTCATGCTGGAATGTTCAAAATGTTTCTCTGAAAATATAGAGAACTGAAAATGTGAACATGTCAATCAATCAATCACCTTTATTTATATAGTGCTTTAAACAAAATACATTGCGCCAAAGCACTGAACAACATTCATTTGGAAAACAGTGTCTCAATAATGCAAAATGATAGTTAAAGGCAGTTCATCATTGAATTCATTGATGTCATCTCTGTTCAGTTGAAATAGTGTCTGTTTTAATTTGCAATCAAGTCAACGATATCGCTGTAGATGAAGTGACCCCAACTAAGCAAGCCAGAGGCGACAGCGGCAAGGAACCGAAACTCCATCGGTGACAGAATGGAGAAAAAAACCTTGGGAGAAACCAGGCTCAGTTGGGGGGTCAGTTCTCCTCTGACCAGACGAAACCAGTAGTTCAATTCCAGGCTGCAGCAAAGTCAGATTGTGCAGAAGAATCATCTGTTTCCTGTGGTCTTGTCCTGGTGCTCCTCTGAGACAAGGTCTTTACAGGGGATCTGTATCTGGGGCTCTAGTTGTCCTGGTCTCCGCTGTCTTTCAGGGCAGTAGAGGTCCTTTCTAGGTGCTGATCCACCATCTGGTCTGGATACGTACTGGATCCGGGTGACTGCAGTGACCCTCTGATCTGGACACAGACTGGATCTGGTGGCCACGGTGACCTCGGAACAAGAGAGAAACAGACAAATATTAGCGTAGATGCCATTCTTCTAATGATGTAGAAAGTACGGTGTTATGTGAAGTGTTCCGGTTCCAGTTTACCTAATTAATGCAGCCTAAAAATCCTTTAACGGATTTGGATATTAAAAGCATATTAGTATGTTATGTGTATGCCAGGTTAAAGAGATGGGTCTTTAATCTAGATTTAAACTGCAAGAGTGTGTCTGCCTCCCGAACAATGTTAGGTAGGTTATTCCAGAGTTTAGGCGCCAAATAGGAAAAGGATCTGCCGCCCGCAGTTGATTTTGATATTCTAGGTATTATGAAATTGCCTGAGTTTTGAGAACGTAGCGGACGTAGAGGAGTATAATGTAAAAGGAGCTCATTCAAATACTGAGGTGCTAAACCATTCAGGGCTTTATAAGTAATAAGCAATATTTTAAAATCTATACAATGTTTGATAGGGAGCCAGTGCAGTGTGGACAGGACCGGGCTAATATGGTCATACTTCCTGGTTCTAGTAAGAACTCTTGCTGCTGCATTTTGGACTGGCTGTAGTTTGTTTACCAAGCGTGCAGAACAACCACCCAATAAAGCATTACAGTAGTCTAACCTTGAAGTCATAAATGCATGGATTAACATTTCTGCATTTGACATTGAGAGCATAGGCCGTAATTTAGATATATTTTTGAGATGGAAAAATGCAGTTTTACAAATGCTAGAAACGTGGCTTTCTAAGGAAAGATTGCGATCAAGTAGCACACCTAGGTTCCTAACTGATGACGAAGAATTGACAGAGCAACCATCAAGTCTTAGACAGTGTTCTAGGTTATTACAAGTAGAGTTTTTAGGCCCTATGATTAACACCTCTGTTTTTTCTGAATTTAGCAGTAAGAAATTACTCGTCATCCAATTTTTTATATCGACTATGCATTCCATTAGTTTTTCAAATTGGTGTGTTTCACCGGGCTGCGAGGAAATATAGAGCTGCGTATCATCAGCATAACAGTGAAAGCTAACACCATGTTTCCTGATGATATCTCCCAAGGGTAACATATAAAGCGTGAAGAGTAGCGGCCCTAGAACTGAGCCTTGAGGTACTCCATACTGCACTTGTGATCGATATGATACATCTTCATTCACTGCTACGAACTGATGGCGGTCATATAAGTACGATTTAAACCATGCTAATGCACTTCCACTGATGCCAACAAAGTGTTCAAGTCTATGCAAAAGAATGTTGTGGTCAATTGTGTCAAACGCAGCACTAAGATCCAATAAAACTAATAGAGAGATACACCCACGATCAGATGATAAGAGCAGATCATTTGTAACTCTAAGGAGAGCAGTTTCAGTACTATGATACGGTCTAAATCCTGACTGGAAATCCTCACATATACCATTTTTCTCTAAGAAGGAATATAATTGTGAGGATACCACCTTTTCTAGTATCTTGGACAGAAAAGGGAGATTCGAGATTGGTCTATAATTAACTAGTTCTCTGGGGTCAAGTTGTGGCTTTTTTATGAGAGGCTTAATAACAGCCAGTTTGAAGGTTTTGGGGACATGTCCTAATAACAATGAGGAATTAATAATAGTCAGAAGAGGACCTATGACTTCTGGAAGCACCTCTTTTAAGAGCTTAGATGGTATAGGGTCTAACATACATGTTGTAAGTTTAGATGATTTAACAAGTTTATACAATTCTTCCTCTCCTATAGTAGAGAATGAGTGGAACTGTTCCTCAGGGGGTCTATAGTGCACTGTCTGATGCGAAACTGTAGCTGACGGCTGAATGGTTGCAATTTTATCTCTAATAGTATCGATTTTAGAAGTAAAGTAGTTCATAAAGTCATTACTGCTGTGGTGTTGGGAAATGTCAACACTTGTTGAGGCTTTATTTTTCGTTAATTTAGCCACTGTATTGAATAAATACCTGGGGTTATGTTTGTTTTCTTCTAAAAGAGAAGAAAAGTAATCAGATCTAGCAGTTTTTAATGCTTTTCGGTAGGATATGCTACTTTCCCGCCAAGCAATACGAAATACCTCTAGTTTTGTTTTCCTCCAGCTGCGCTCCATTTTTCGGGCTGCTCTCTTTAGGGTGCGAGTATGCTCATTATACCATGGTGTCAAACTGTTTTCCTTAACCTTTCTTAAGCGTAAAGGAGCAACTGTATTTAAAGTGCTAGAAAAGAGAGAGTCCATAGTTTCTGTTACATCATCAAGTTGTTCTGAGGTTTTGGATATGCTAAGGAATTCGGATACATCAGGAAGATAACTTAAAAAGCTGTCTTTTGTGGTAGAAGTGATGGTTCTTCGATACTTGTAACAAGAAGTAGAATTTACAATTTTGGCTATATGAAGTTTACACAGAACTAAATAATGATCTGAGATATCATCACTTGGCTGAATAATTTCAACACTATCAACATCAATTCCATGTGACAGTATTAAATCTAGAGTATGATTTCGACAATGAGTAGGTCCTGAAACGTGTTGTCTAACACCAATAGAGTTCAGAATGTCTATAAATGCTGATCCCAATACATCTTTTTCATTATCGACATGGATATTAAAATCACCAACTATTAAGACTTTATCTGCAGCCAGAACTAACTCGGATGTAAAATCACCAAACTCTTTAATAAAGTCTGTATGGTGCCCTGGTGGCCTGTATACAGTAGCCAGTACAAACATAACAGGGGATTTATCATTAACATTGGTTTCTCTGGATAATGTTATATGAAGCACCATTACTTCAAACGAGTTATACTTGAAGCCTGCCCTCTGAGAAATCCTGAAAACGTTATTATAAATTGAAGCAACACCTCCCCCTTTGCCTTTTAGACGCGGCTCGTGTTTATAACAATAATCTTGGGGGGTGGACTCATTTAAAATAATGTAATCATCAGGTTTTAGCCAGGTTTCTGTCAAGCAGAGCACATCTATATTATGATCAGTTATCATATTATTTACAAAAAGTGTTTTCGTAGAAATGGATCTGATATTCAATAAGCCAATCTTTATCATTTGTTTATCCATATTGCATTTGTTTTTTATTTGTTGAACCTCAATTAAATTGTTAACCTTAACTTGGTTTGGACGTTTTTTGTATTTTCTAGTTCGTGGAACAGACACAGTCTCTATAGTGTGATATCTAGGTGAAAGAGTCTCTATGTGCTGAGAATTAACTGACCTCTGTGACGGGAGGCAGCTAGCAGACGGTCGGTTTAGCCAGTCTGTCTGCTTCCTGACCTGGGCCCCAGTTAGTCAAGTATAAACACTAAGACTATTTGCCATATTTCTAGACAGAAGAGTGGCGCCACCCCAGGAGGGATGAAGACCATCTCTTTTAAACAGGTCAGGTCTGCCCCAAAAGCTCGTCCAATTGTCTATATAACCTATGTTATTCTGTGGGCACCACTTAGACATCCAGCCATTGAGTGATGACAATCTGCTATGCATCTCATCACCACGGTAAGCAGGGAGGGGACCAGAGCATATTACAGTGTCTGACATCGTGCTTGCAAGTTCACACACCTCTTTAAAGTTATTTTTAGTGATCTCCGACTGGCGAAGTCGAACATCATTAGCGCCGGCATGAATAACAATCTTACTGTATTTACGTTTAGCATTAGCCAGCACTTTTAAATTTGCCAAGATGTCAGGCGCTCTGGCTCCCGGTAAACATTTGACTATGGTGGCTGGTGTCTCTATATTCACGTTCCGTACAATAGAATCGCCAATAACTAGAGCACTTTCATCAGGTTTCTCAGTGGGTGCATCACTGAGTGGGGAGAACCTGTTTAATGTTTTGATCGGAACAGAAGAGCGGTGTTTTGACCCACGACTACGCTGCCTCACCGTCACCCAGTTGCCCTGCTGCAGGGGCTCTGCTGGAACCGGACAATGTACAGGAATCCCTGAGCTAGACGCATCCAAAGCCATATCTAGAGCCCTAACATTCTTACTGTCCTCAATTAAAGTTTGGATGCGTGTCTCTAATTCTGAAATCTTCTCTGTCAGCCTAACTGTTTCCCTGCATTTATCACATGTGAATCCCTCATCAGCGACAGAGATAGATAAACTGTACATGTGGCAAGAGGTGCAAATAACAATTGTAGGAGAAGCCATTACTCACCGTGCTTGATGAAATATTCTTACTGCGGTTGTTTGATGAACTTGTGGAAAACTGCAGCGTGAGAGAGGAGAGGAGAGGAGAAAAGAAAACGCTAATGACAAGCTAACGAGTGCTAACGCTTTGCAGGTGTGCTGCAGTCACGGAAGAGTGAACGATCAAAGTTAATCTGATAAGATTGATCGGTAATATCAGAAATATGGTGTGAATTAAGTTATATTTTACAATTAAAAAAACAAACAAACAGACAGTGATAGTAAGAAAGATTATAGAGAAAAAATATAAAATAAAAACAGCTACATGGAGCTATGATTAGCTACAGAAGGCCAACAGGAAGTAGAGAAAACACTGTCCAACAGCGACACCAACAGGCAATAGTCTATTCTAAAGGTCTAAAGGATTGAGGTCTGTCAGATGAACCATAAGCTCATTGTTCCGAATTCTCCATGTTTTGCATAGTGACAAAGATGCATACAGAATTGGCGCTGCCCGTAATGGTAAACTGCACAACCCGCACAGTTGCGGAGCCTAGGCTTATTCATAGACTGAGAATAAGCGTAATGCTAAGCCCCTTTCACACTGCCATTCCGGCAAATACAGGGGTAAATTGTTCCTGCAATTGTTCCCTGGTCGCTAGATTTGGCACTTTCACACTGCCAGTGATGACCCGGTATATGTACGTGCTTTCACACACAACCCTTGAAGATCCCGTAACGACACGTGACATCAGCGCGTGACGTGTAATGTACGAGTCGACAACGCTAGGCACATTATACTTTCAGCGTCAGCGCGGTAAGTGAGGAACTAACTGATCTCTGCTTCATTACAGTTTGCACATATGTTTTCGTCGCGAATGTTGATCTTCCTTCAAAACAGCCGGTAAAAGAGTCGCGCGATAACGTGCGTCATCACTTCGACACGGAATTGGATCTGGCTTTTGTTCACACAGCGCTCATTCCGGGTCGAACCCCGCAATGTTATTAGGTCCCCGACCCGGGTTCAATTCGGTAATCAATTCCAGGACGTGGTTGCTTTCACACAGAAGGCGACCCGGCAATGTTCCGGAAATATTGCGGGTCCAACGTGCAGTGTGAAAGGGGCTCTAGAAAGTTGCATCAGCCGATCTGGGGTGCGTTTCCCAAAAGCATCGTTAGCCAACTATGGTCGCAAGTTCCGTCGTTACCAACGTAGTTCAACGATTCGGTGTTTCCCGAAACCATAGTTCAAACGAACATTCGCAAACTGCATCGCAAACTTGTGACGTTGGAGTGACAGCTCTCCACCTGAGGTTAGAGGCATAGTTCGTCGTTAGTTTGCTGTGTCGACGTCATTGATTACGCTGCACCGGGGCTGTGTTCTATTCAGAGTTATCGACCCTATGCCCTATTCCTTTAGAAGATTTCACCATCCACTTTGAGTGATTTAAAAGACTTAAAGTTGTGGTTTAAGTTTATTACATAATTCGCCTTTTTATTATTATTACAAATTCAGTTTGAAACTATATAGCATGCGTGGCCCTCGCGATTATTCTCCCTTAGAAGTGCCCTCTGAAAGCATTAATTTTGCTGATTAGAACGCAGCCATTGTTTCGTTTGTGCAAAGAAACGGTGAGTTTGTCGAGTTAGTTAGGCCTGGTTCACACCGGACGCCGAAGCGTCGCGGAAGCGTCGCGGAATGTAAAATCATGCGCGGTCCGGTGCCTGCCTGTTCACACCAGACGCGTATTCTCCGCAGCGGTCGACAAGTGCTTCTGCTCAGTTTCCCTTTTTGTTTGTGTGTTTAGACACCCATCGCCCCCACCCCCTCTGTAGTCCGCCCACTCCCGTTGCTCTGTGTATGCATGTGCGTGCGTGTGTGTGTTGTGTTATTTTTTTTTTTTCATTTTTCTAGTCTGTTTAGATACACAGATATGATCGCATTTGTCACTCGCGGTATTTTAATTTGAAAATTGATAATATTTTGACAAATTGTCTCGTGTTTCTTGGTGTGACTTCCTGTCGGAATTGACGAAAATAGCTCACGGCTTGCGCAAAAAATAGACCAGACGCCGAAACTGGCGCTTCACTTTGCGGGCCGGCCGCGGCACGCCGCGTCGCTCCGCGTCTGGTGTGAACGACAGCATAGGTTAACATGGGCGCCGAAATGAAGTGGCCTCTGTTCCGCGCCGCTTCCGCGCCGCTTCAGCGTCCGGTGTGAACCAGGGGCATTTTCAAGTTCAAAACGGTGCGCAACGTTTTGCTACGGTTTCCGTGTTGAACGTCATGTTTCCTGGAAAGGGCGTGCACCTATGTGCAACAGGGTTTGAGATGCGTTTTCTCGTCTTTGGTGGGTGTGTCAGAACTGCAGTCCAATCAGCAGCAACATGTATATAAAGCACGCGGTATTAAATTGAACTCGCACAATGGCTTCAAGGAAAATAATGTACAAATGTGTTCGTTGCAGCTCGGTATACGCAACAACTGAGGATATTAGAAGACATGTTAGTCGTAAGTTTTATTGTAAAAATATAGGATATCAGCCATTTGATACTCTTGAATTAACCATTTTTCTGTAGCTAATAGGCCTTTGTGTTGTAGCCTAGTCATTAAAAACTATTTAGTTTCATATTGTGTACTTTTTCGTTCATTCATTAGGCCTATTCTATTTCGGAATGAAAGATGAAATTTAAACAAGTCTCAACATCTAACTACTGGGGTGCCTCAGGGCTCAGTTCTTGGACCACTTCTCTTCTCTGTCTACATGGCATCATTAGGTTGTGTCATTCAGAAACATGGCTTTTCATACCACTGCTATGCTGATGACACTCAACTCTACCTCTCATTCCATCCTGTTGATCCGACGGTAGCTATTCGCATCTCAGCTTGTCTAACAGACATTTCTTCTTGGATGATGGACCATCACCTTCAACTCAACCTTGGCAAGACAGAACTGCTTGTGATTCCAGCAAACCCATCGTTCCATCACAATTTCACCATCAAGTTAGACACATCAACCCTAACTCCTTCAAAAACAGCTAGAAGCCTAGGAGTTATGATTGATGATCAGCTGACTTTCTCAGACCACATTGCTAAAACTGTCCGATCTTGCAGATTTCCTTTATTCAACATCAAGAAGATCAAACCCTTTCTTTCGGATCATGTTGCACAACTCCTTGTTCAAGCTCTTGTTCTGTCCAGGCTGGACTATTGCAATGCCCTCTTGGCAGGTCTTCCAGCAAATTCTATCAAACCTTTACAATTAATTCAGAACGTGGCAGCAAGATTAATTTTTAATGAGCCAAAAAGAATACACGTCATACCTCTGTTTATCAATTTGCACTGGCTTCCAATAGCTGCTCGCATAAAATTCAAGGCATTGATGTTTGCCTACAAAACTACCACTGGCTCTGCACCCATTTACCTAAATTTGTTACTTCAGACTTATGTGCCTCTAGAAGCTTGCATTCTGCAAGTGAACGTCGCTTGATTGTGCCATCCCAAAGAAGCACAAAGTCACTTTTACGGACTTTTAAATTAAATGTTCCTCCTGGTGGAATGAACTTCCCAACTCAATCCGAGCAGCTGAGTCCTTAGCCATCTTCAAGAATCGGCTTAAAACACATCTCTTCCATCTTTATTTGACCATCTAACTTTAACACTCACTATTCTAATTCTATTCTTTAAAAAATATAACTACCTTTCTAATCTTTTTGTATTCTATTTTCTTTTCATTTAATATGCGATTGTATATGTATGTGTGTGTGTGTATGTGCAAAGACCCCTAACTAGCTTGCTCTATTCTTTTTTTTTTTCTATCTGTTTTCTTTTTATTTATTATATTATTTAAAATCCCATGCTACGTGTACTGTGTTAACCTATCTGAGACTTGTTATAGCACTTATATATCATTGCTTTTTTGTTGTTGTTTTTGATTGCTTCCACTGTCTTCATCTGTAAGTCGCTTTGGATAAAATACTAAATAAATAAATATAAATATAAATAAGGGTGCAGCCTTTTAGCCTACTTCGTTATGATTTTAGTATCATAATGATTAATAAATGCACGCACAATTATCCGTGAACTTGATTTGAACAAATGCCTTTCAACTTGTGTGTGCAAAAAAGTGTTCCTGTAGCTCAAATGGTAGAGCACTGCGCTAGCAAGCAAGCAAGCACAATGTTGGGGGTTCGATTCCCCCGGGAACACATGATATGTAAAAATTGATAGCCTGAATGCAATGTAAGTCGCTTTGGATAAAATTGTCTGCTAAATGCATACATTTAATTTAATTTAAAATTCAGAATGAATGTGCAGCAATTTGTACAAATAGGCCTACTATACTGTTGTAGTCATTAAATAGCCTTAGCCATTTAGTTTAATATTTGTTAAAATATTATAATGTTGTTATTATTATAATTTTTTCATTTATCTTGATTTATGAAAAGTGAACAGCAGGAGTAAGAATGTGAACAGCACTTCATTAAGTTTTGTTTTGTAGAAAGCCTTTCTTTAAAGTGAGTTTCGTTTTGTATAAATTGTATCTTAATTTTAATACATTTTTCATCAACCAATTGCCTGGATTTAATGAATAAGAAGCAAATATAACAGACATGGAGGCACCCGCGGTCTCACTGCACGTGAACTGGAATGCATCCAGGGACTTGGGAACTATATTGTGAGAGGGGGGCGGGATTGGGGGTGTTAGTGTAGGCCTATAGTAGGCTGTGTTATGTATCCCGATTTACTTTATGATTAGTTAAATCTGTTTTTCACATGCATCGCCACAGAGTTAACCATTTCAGATAGTACAGGACAGCCTCTGTCTCATTCACTTCACGTCTGTGGGCATTACACACAGCTCAGTGTGGCCCAGGCACGGTGCCAGGATTCCAGTTTTGGATGGGCCAGACCAATTGTGGATGGGCCTTAAATACAAATGTTAAATAATAAAAAAAAAATATATATATATATATAGGAACGTTATCCAATCACTGCTTAACCTAATAAAAAATCTTTACTAATATAGCTGTTATATTATCTTTGCATATACATAATATAGATTTTAAATATTTTGTTGCATTGTTAAAAGTTTCGGTGCATAGGACAGACCTATCAGCGATCGCTCTCCATGGTTCTGACCAAAGAAGAGAGCTTTATGAAACGCATACCATGACTGCGTTTCCCAATAACATTGTCTCTTAGCGTGCTACGAAGACTCTTAAGGTATAACTTTACTAAAGGTATACTACCACTAAAGGTATATCATTGCTAGGCATCTTCAGGGCTATCATCCACTTGTGAGGCAGAGGCGCTGGCGCCCTCCTAACGGCGCTGTTTTTGGTAAAACATGATTTTGACGACTTCATTAAGTTTTATTTTATAGAAAACTCCAAAAAAATAATTTTTTTGGAAATATAGAATTTCCAAAAAAATAACACAATTAACGCGGTTGCAGTTTCTTTTTATTTCCAGTTGTGGCCTATGTGTGTTCAACGTGCAAAGAAATCTGGATAAGACCAAGGAAGGACTTTTAGACGGAAAGTTTCGGTATAAAACTCTGCCGGATTACTCTTCAGTCTGCCACAAGAAACATTACTCTTCATTTAGTCTGCCACAAGAAACAGCAACATTAAAATCATGAACTCAAATGTCATTGTTTAAAAAAAAAAAAAAAAAACAATGACTGTAACAGTGCGTAAATTAGACCTTTCTGTAACGCTAACGTTAATAAGCTTAAACGAAAATAACGAAATAATTGTGTAGCGGAGTATTTTTTGTACACAGTGCCGCGAACTGTCAATCACTCCTGTACGCGCGCATCGTCCTCCTCAGCTGCAGAAACTTGCGCTCTCTCTCTTCATCAAGCTTTAAAACAAAAGGGGACAAAAAGATCATATTGTCTTTGTGCATAGGCTATAGATTAATTAGATAAATGAATATCTAAATTTGTGCCTTGCCGTCTACGGTATTTTTTTAGAACTTAGAAAAAAGATGCTGCAGCCAATGAACAGCCAGGGGGGGCTGCAGGACGAATCAACCTCCGCAGACAGTTTTTAATGTTTATCAGACAATAAATACTCAAGATTTTGCTTTAGTATAACTCACAACGAGTTTCACACACCTTCTCCGGTCACGTTGAGTTGTTGACACTTAACAGTGGGAAAAGCGACACATGCACTATACACTTGTATAACTTAATGGCGAATGGGTAATGAAGTTTCTGCTCTGGGTGGGATGAATTAGGAAGTTTGCATTGTGAAGGGCGCTCTGAAAATCGGTAGTGCAGGTAAAAGATTAGAACCTCTATTAAAACAGATGTCCAAATGAGCGTACCGGTACGCTAAAAGCACGTTCTGGGCGCACGGAGAGGTGGCGGTAAGCTCAAGAGCTATATTTGGAAGTGGCGGTACTGAGTACCTGTGCGTACTGGCCCACTTAAAGCACTGGCAATGACTATACTTTGGATTTTTTTTGCAGTCCACTTAGAATTCAACATGGAAATCATTTTTGTTTTTTATTGGCATTGATTGTTTTGAAATTCAAATGGTACTTACATGCCTGTGTTTTTATTTCTGTAATAAATATGACTTTCAAGCCAACAGTTAATTTGGAGGATATTGATGGTTTATTGCAGGTATGTTGTTTACATGAGAAAATCTGTGTTACAAGTTAAACAAAAATTCCAATAAACAATCATATTTTGAATTTAAATAGTTTCTTTGTCTTGAGTTTACATTAATTATTTACATTTTACATTTACATATCCAAAAAGTTTCAGTCTTTTAATTGCGATTAATCGCGATTAATCACGATTAATTTTAAAAAATTGTGCGATTAATTAGTTAATTTTTTTTAATCGATTGACAGCACTAATATATATATATATATATATATATATATATATTTTTTTTTTTTTTTTTTTATTTTTTTTTTTTTTTTTTTTGTAATCTTCCTGATTGTGAACAAGTTACCAATCTCAGCCAGCGCTTCAGCATCTAGGTATAGTGCAGGGGGCAGGCTCTTCAGATTCTAGAGAGCATTTGATTGGTCAGAAGATTTGATGAGAAGATGAAGTATGATGTGACATCAAAAAAAATAATTGAGCCGTTTTGGCAGAAGTGACAAACTGCACTTCTTGAATGTTTATCTTCTAAATGTAAATTTCGCCAGTTCTCTGTCTCTTTTTTTCTCTTTCATGCTTACTAATGACTCCGCTGCTCTCATTTTTCTGTAATCTTTGCTCTTTCTCCTCTACATGCTTCTCGTCTCCTGTGTCACTTTCCTCCCTCCCATTAACCACCTCTCTTCTCTTGATGTCAGTGAAGCTTCTGACACTCTATGCTCCACGTGAACAGCCTCCCTTGATTATATCTGTCCTCTCTCCTCCAGTCCAGTAGCCCCTTGCTCGCAGATGCTCTTCTCAAACAGCCAAACTCAGAACTACTGATTCAAAATGGCTCAAAGTGTAAGACTCATATTATCATCAAAACTTCCACTATTGCAACTTTTCCACTGAATTTTATTTGGCTCAGGTAACACTGCTCAAACGCATACACACCACAGAGATTCTGCTCACCTGTCCAGTGCTGAAACTCTTTAACTGGCAAAAGTGAACTCTAAATCATCCCATATTAATCCTTTGTGTTTTCTCCAGGGTGCCATAATGTGAGTATGATGCTGAATTATAATTTCTGTATTTTTCTCTACATAATAATGTTTGTGTTTTTTGTATGAATTAGATGAGGACATATTCAAAAATGAAGAAAACTGGTTACACCAGTACACACCAGTACACACAAATCAGGAGGTTCTGATTTTTATTGGGAAGTTGTGGCCTAAAGGTTAGAGAGTCAGACTCACAATTGAAGGGTCGGATCGGCAGGAATTGTGGGTGGGGGTAGTGCATGTACAGTGCTCTCTCCACCCTCAATAACCAGAACTTAGGTTCTCTTGAGCAAGGCATCGAACCCCCAACTGCTCCCCGTGCGCCGCAGCATAAATGGCTGCCCACTGCTCTGGGTGTGTGTTCACAGTGAGTGTGTGTGTGTGTGTGTGTGTGTGTGTGTGTGTTCACTGCTCTGTGTGTGTGCACTTCGGATGGGTTAAATGCAGAGCACAAATTCTGAGTATGGGTCACCATACTTGGCTGAATGTCATATCACTTTAAATGTTTTCCTCTCTTACAAAACAAACTGGTTGAACCGGTTTTTGTTAATAGTGAAACTGTTTCAACAGTTCACTTCCTTATTTTATGAGACAAAGGACATGAACAACATCAGGAGAGAAAAGTTACTTTGTGAATATGGTGAATCAGTTTAATGCTGAATGGATTTATAAACTGTATGAAGTTTGTGTTTGATGTTCTTCATTGCTGAAACAGAGGTAGGTTTTAAACATTTCTGGATTTATTACAATGCATTGGTTATGTAATATAAATCTGCTTGTGTAAATACTTAAGTATGTTTCTGTTCTACTGTAATATACTGTATGAGCATAAACCTTAACCCAGCTAGCACAAAATATGCTCTATGAATGTTTCACTAATGTTCCCATTAAGTAATTTCTATACGTTCAAATGTAAATAAATAAATAAATAAAAACCTTTTTGGTTATCAGAATCAGAATCAGAAAGTGCTTTATCAGAGTGTTAAAGAGATACTTTACACTAAAATGAAAATAAAGTCATCATTTACTCAACCTGGTGTTGTTGTAATGCATACTACATTATAACATAAAAAGTGTGAGTGAATTGTGTTAATTCCTTCTTGGACCATAAAACTAGAATCAGTGGCTCCTCCTACTTCCAAGATGGCAGCATGTCTCTCTGTCTGTGATTGATATTTGTTTGTTTATGGGAAAATAGCAAATTGATAATTTTATGAGCTTTTTTACAATATAACTATAATGTAGAGTCTGTATTGGTCATACTCGACGGTTGTTTGATGACACAAATCCGTATAGTTTCGATCAGGTCTGATATCCTCAGTGTACTGGCATTGTGCTAACCCTAGCAGTGCTGTCTGCAAACACACGGTATCCATAAAATCCCAGTCTGAACCACCAAGCTGGCACGGAAATCTACCTAGAACTGCACTGCTTTTGGAGGATCTGTTTCATGCTGACTGGTCGGTGCCGGGAGCCTACTTATCTACTGGAGCTCGAGTGCAGACGTGTCACTGAGTTTGATGGGCTTGATGGGCTTGATCTCCCTACAATGAAGAAAAGTGCTTCTTTGTTCTTACTGCTGGGTTTTAAGATATAGCTTGATGTTATAGAGACGTCTGGTTTTGATTAAACTCTTTTACCCGCAGCATTGCTTCATTCACTGGGCTTCCTGTTTACAAGTGAAAACATGTAACATCATTGGTCGCTGCAGAGAAAACAGATAACCCATATTGGACTTCTTCATTGCTGACCTGAACTGTTTTTTTTATTTTTGTTCTGTTTCTTAATCAATATTTTGTCTTTAACATGTCTGAGTGGTGCTACGGATATGGAGAGAAAGAAGTGGTTGCTCCTTGCCTCTCTCTGTTATTTTTTCATTGTCCTTATTTATCTCTGGGGATACCTATTACTGGAATGGATATTCCAGTCCAGCGTTCCCAATGTCATGTAAATCACAAAAGGGAACGTGTGCATTTGACTGTTCACTAAATGTCACATGTTGCCTATTCTTCCCTTCTGACACCGTTGACTTGGTTTGTTTGTCTAGTCTCATGACGTTATATGACAATTCTACCACTGTCTCTTGTGTGCTCCATGATGACTCCCATTTTAAAAGTAGAAGCAATGAATCGTACAAGAAATCAATTAAGATAAAATGTCTAATTGCTTTATTACTGTTGATGTCAGGAAATGTGCAGCCAAACCCAGGACCAGACACCCCTATATGCTTTAACACCCAGGCAGATTTTAAAGAAAGATCAGGTCTTGGTTTCTTTCACTTGAATGTACGCAGTCTTGTTCCTTAAATGGACATGTTGCGTATCTGGGCTCACTCTACAGATTCCGATGTAATTGTCTTGTCTGAAACCTGGTTTCAGTTTTTTTTTTAATCGGTTTCAGATAAAGTAATCGATATAAGCGGTTATAATGTTTTTAGGACTGACCGCCCCAATAGAGGTGGGGGTGTAGCAATCTATATAAAAAATCAGTATCATGTTAATGTATTGCGGTCAATATCATTAGTTAAACAGTTTGAATTTTTAGCATTGGAGCTTGAAATCTCTAAATCACTTTGTATAACGGTCATTGGTTGTTACAGGACTCCTTCAGCTGTTAACGGTGCTCTGCCCTCCTTAATGCAACTCCTTTCGGATTTTAACTCTAAAGAATTAGTAGCCTTGGGAGACCTAAATTGGAATTGGTTACAACCAATGTCTGATGACTTTAGAGCTAATTGTGATTCACTAAATCTCTTCCAGATTGTTGAGAGTCCCACACGGCCAAATTTTAAAAACCCGGAAAAATCATCTCTATTAGATGTAATTTTAACTAATGTTCCTCATAAGTATTCAACTGCTTCCATATTTGCAAACGACATCAGTGACCACTGTGTCATAGCTACAGTTAGAAATACTAAAATATCAAAAACCAAACCATGTATTATAGTCAAGCGTAATATGAAGCACTTCTCAGAACAAGACTTTCTTCATGATTTATCTAATTTTGACTGGGGAAAAATGTATAACAGTGCAGATGTTGATAGTGCCTGGCATCTCTTTCATGAAGGCTTTGTAAATATAATTAATAAGTACGCTCCTTTAAAGAAATGTTTTTCTTTAAAGGCTGTTTTTTAGGCAGCTGTGCAATGCATGTACTCTCAAAAATAGAAAAGCCAAAGCCTATTATTTTCTTTCTCAAACTACTCATAACCTGAATAACCCATCAAAATTTTGGAAAACTATCAAATCAGAAAACAGTAAAGGTCAGGAGCTTCCTTCAAGCCTTGTGATAGACTCTAAAACAATTACTGACAAAACCAAAATTCTTGATTGTTTCAATGAACATTTTATAGCCTCCGGATTTTTATTTGAGTCACTAAATACCCAACATAAGTGTTCCCCTATAGTGGAGACTGTTGGTTCCGAACCTTCTACTCAGTGTTTTAGTTTTAGTCCTATTGCAGTTTCAGACGTAGATAAAGCCCTCAAACACTTGGACACAACAAAATCTGCAGGCCCTGACAAATTGGATCCTTACTTTTTGAAGTTAGCAGCTAATTTTATTTCAGTGCCTTTAACTAATATTTTTAATTGGTGCTTGAACACAAATGTCATTCCGTCCATCTGGAAAACAGCTTTTGTGGTTCCCGTGTTAAAAGGTGGTGACCCTGCTATATTAAATAACTATAGACCGATTTCTAAATTGTCTGTCCTGGCCAAGGTTTTAGAGTCTCTTGTCAGTGATCAATTAAATAATTTTTTAGACAGTAAAAATGTTCTATCTGACTTTCAATCCGGTTTTAGAAAAAGGCATAGTACAACATCTGCAGCTCTTAAGGTTTTAAATGACTTCATTGAATCCATAGATAAAAAACAGCATTGTGCAGCCTTTTTTATTGACCTTTCTAAGGCTTTTGATACAGTGGACCACACAGTGCTTAAGCACAGACTGTGGAGGGCAGGACTTTCTGAACAAACTGTAAGTTGGTTTGGTAATTACCTTACAGACAGAACTCAGTGTGTGCAGGCAGAGGAAAATACCTCTAGCTATCTCAAAATAACAAAAGGTGTGCCACAGGGATCAGTGCTGGGTCCACTGCTTTTCATTCTATATATAAATGACATGAATCATAACATAATTGAAAGGAAATTTTCATTTTTATGCAGATGACACTGTACTGTATTGCTCAGCACCTACAGCAGTCCAGGCCCTCTCCCAATTACAATTTGATTTTAATATGCTTCAAAAAAACATTTATGATCTGAAACTTATTTTAAATGCTGAAAAAACGAAAGTAATGCTTTTTTCAAATTCAAAATCTAAATTAAATCTGCCTTCTATCATTACTTCTCAGGGAAGAACATTGAATGTGTTTCTAAATACAGATATCTCGGTATTTTAATAGATGAATCTCTTTCTTTTACTTCTCATATTCAGCAGCTGGCAAAAAGATTAAAACTTAAACTAGGGTTTTAGTTTAGAATCAAATCCTGTCTCTCATTCAAATCCAAAAAGAGGTTAGTTGCTGGTATTTTTATGTCTATTATTGACTATGGTGATGTTTTATATATGCATGCTTCGTCTCAAAGTTTACATGCACTGGATACTATATACCATGGAGCTTTGAGGTTCATCACTGGTCTTAAAGTCCTCACTCACCACTGTGAACTGTATGAACGTGTTGGATGGTCTTCTCTGTCAACACGGAGACTTCAACACTGGTCCCAGGATCTTGTTCTTTTGTCTGTACCAAGTGTTAGAACTGAGCTGGGGGAAAAGGCGTTTAACTTTGGTGCTCCCGCATGGAACAAGTTACAGAAAAATTTGAAACTTAATAAGCTTGTCTCATTGGTTACTTTTAAGAGGATATTAACTGACTTGGAAACAGCCACATCTGGCTGTAGTTGTTCTGCATGATATGCTAAGGATTTGTGGTTGTTGTATCTGCTATTTTAGTTGTCTTATGTTATTGTGTATTCTGTGTTGTATGTATGGTTGTACTGCTGCCTATCTTGGCAAGGACACTCTTGAAAAAGAGATTTTTAATCTCAACGAGTACTTTCCTGGTTAAATAAAGGTGAAAAAAAAAAGAAAGAGAAATTTAATATATGAAGTTCACAATGCAGGTTCAGGAGGAGCCTTAAGTTGAACTCGGATGCCCGAGAGGCATTTTAAAGGCCGTGTTGCAGGGTTAATTTTTCAACAAATTTGTGCAATTTGCTTGTTGGTAATAAACATTTAAACTGTTATCCATTATTCATATTGCAATTATCAACTAGTTGTTTTTGACCCCCTTTTTGTGCTAGAAATGCTACAGCCTCTTTAATTTCTTACACAAATACATGTGCACATCACAACCCTTACCAAAATTAACTTAGTAATCTTAGTAAACTTTTATCTTAGTAAAACTGCTTAATTTTATTTTGTGGGATTTCTGAATGCTTGAGACCATAAAATCAATCACACAACTGTATTAACATAATCATATTCATATATAATTATCTAGAGCAGTGCTTTTCAACCTGTAGGCCCCAGCCCCCTATATAACCAACAGTGAAATGTGAGTCAGTTCCACTTCATGGACAGAGCAATTATTAAAGAATGCAACATGATGAAAATCGTCTCAGGTTACGAATGTAACCATGGTTCCCTGAGAGGGAAAGAGACACTGCGTCCTCTGAGGGGACACTATGGGAAACACCTCGTCGTGACCCGTGTCTGAAGCATACTTTGAAAAATGCCAACGTGTTGGCCGGCGACAGCCTCTGACAGCACTACCAGCATGACTATAAATACGCGCCCGTAGGATCCGTCACTTATCTTCTTCATGAAGCTTGTGTCCGAAGCATGGCAGGGAGCTAGAGGACGCAGTGTCTCGTTCCGTCTCAGGGAACCATGGTTACATTCGTAACCTGAGACGTTCCCTGTCAAGGGAACTTCGAACTACGTCCTCTGAGGGGACACTATGGGGAACAGTATAGCCACGCCGCCATGCTGAGGGGAGTGCAGGCAAGAATCATAGAAAACACTAAGTACCAACTCTACCATTTCACCGGGAGTCGCCCCTGGGACGGTTCGACGTGTCCATGACATTATCCCTTATGGATAAAGGCTTAAGCTACATACGCAACTTACTTGTAGGGCCTTGGCCCGGGGTAGAGCTGAAGGCTTAGAATCACGAAAGATTCCTTTAAAGGGATACGGCTAAGAACCTAGCACTGTCTATTACCAAGTCTTGCCTGTCACACAGGGGCTACCGCTAGCTTTCGCAAAAAACTTGCCGAAAGGCAACAGTACTCTAGCAGTAATGCTCCCTGTTCTAGATAGGTATCGGAGGATACCTGGGTGGAGTGGTCCCAGGATGAATGGGGCTTTAACCGACTCAAGAAAGGGCATGAAGCAGCCGCAAGTCCTGACCATGATTGATTTTAAGAAGAACGCAGAGTACAAGCGTGCGAACTTACCACAGTGTGGATTTCAGAAAGTGTGCAAAGACTTCACTTGCACACTTACCATAGCATGGATTTACAAATACTGTTCTAAGGAGGGGCTCTCGTGGCACTCTGATAGAGCAGCTCATAGATGGAATGGCCCAGGAGCAGAGCAATTGGAGGACGGAGTGTACAGATGAAGCCTCGGCCACACCTGTACCATGGCGTCCAGCCCCAATGGAGCTGGATGAGTCAGAGGAAGACAGAGGGGATAGTGTGATGCTCTCTCGAGCCGCAAAACCGATCCACCCAAGTCTGGCCAACCTCTCCAACTCTGCTTCAACACCTTGGTGCAAAGGCGCCATTCCCCGAGCCTCAGCCCCTGCCTCAGCAGGATGTCTGCTCTCACAGTGTGTCTCAAAACAGTATGTAGTACTGGAATGCTCTGATGAAAAAAAATGAGAATTCAGTGTCCCACGAGAGGAGGACTCCGAGCTCCGAGCAGCATGCTCATAGGAGACCCTTTTAGAAAAGGGGAGCGCTGCTAAACTACCACGAGAATTGCTCACACAGACCCCCATGTTGAGGGGCGGTGCTTGAGATGTATAACAAATACACACTGGTTGAATGAAGCCCAAGGAACCCCGGGGCTAATAATCTTAAGAAAGGGAATGAAGCGGAGAACGTAACCCTTACCGTAGAGGATTTCAGAAAGTGCGCAGAATCTTGCGTGCACAGTTATCACTTTACGTGGATGTCAGAAAGTGTGCAGAGTCTTGTGTGCACTCTTACCACTTACGTGGATTTCAGACAGTGTGCAAAGTGTTAACGTGCACACTGACCACTGACCATGTGGTTTTGAGAAAGTACACAGGCTTAGCATGTGTACTGAAAGGTTACCTGACAACCACAGTATGTGGGAGCTCACCTTCAGAGAGACCTGTGAAGTCTACTACCTGATAACCACAATATGTGGGAGTTCACCTACAGAGAGGCCTAGAGAGGCCTACTACCTGTTACCAGATAACCACCTCAAGTGGAAACTGAAAGTAATATGGAACTCAACTCCAGGGAGGCCTGGTGAGGGCTACTACCTGACAACCACAAACCGTGGGAGCTCGCTTTTTAGTGGAAACGTACAGTATGTGGGAGCTAAATCTCCAGGGAGGCCTGGTGAGGACCTGACAACCACCGTCTGTGGGAGCTCGCCTTCAGAGAGACCTGGTGAAGCCTACTATCTGAAAACCACAATATGCTATTTGGTGCAAACGCACAGTATGTGGGAGCTAAACCTCCAGGGATGCCTGGTGAGGCCTACTACCTGACAACCACAGTATGTGGGAGCTCACCATCAGAGAGGCCTGGTGAAGCCTACTACCTGATAACCACAATATGTTGAGGGAAGCGATGCTTGAGGTGTATAACAAATACACACCAGTGTTAATTTGGTTGACTAAATATTTTCATCATTATTTTCGTCACGAATATATTTTTGCGGACAAAAACGAAACGAAAACTAAAAAAGAAGTCACTGATGGAGACTAAAACTATGACTAAATTGATTGACATTATCGTCAACGAATAAAGGACGAGACTAAAATAGACTGTGACGAAAATCCAATCAGCAGACGGGAGAGATGCGAGGAATGAACAAAAGAACTGGCAAAACGGAACAGGTGAGACTGCATGAGAGAAGAGAACTAATCAGAGCCTGACTTATTGAGACATGAAGCAAAGTTTCAGTTTTTGACTGAGCTCCCGGGAAGACGGTATTCGGAGAGGCGATGTCTAAAAGAGCGACAAAATGTCCACAGCTGGGAGAAAAAGAAGGAAAGACTTGTGGGCTCACTTCACGTTTGACGACGAACAAAACAAAACAAAATGTAAAGCATGCGGAGCGATCATTCGTGGCAATAACACAACCAATTTGAAAAGACATTTACAGACGAGTCACCCGGACATTTTCTCAAAGGTAAATTCACAACGATGTTCTTTTGTTTATTGAGCTAAGCAAAATTTGAAGACTGCAGTGCGTAGATGTTGTAACATTAAATATTACGAACTGCAAAGTACTGTAAAATAACCCCTTCTTCAAGTTAGATGAGAGCACCATACTAATACGTAATATTATGCTACACACGTTTGATTAATACTAATGTTTAGTATATTTTATAATGTTCTACTTGTTGACAATATCACAAATATTTCTAGATTAGTCATATGAAACGTGACTGATCACATCATTATACATACTAATCTAGCAATATTGTGGTATTTAAAACATACAATATTACTAAACAAATGAATACCTTATAAAATCGTGTTACTTTTTTATCCACCTAGCTGCCAGCTTATTAAATATTTACTTTAAATTAAAAATGCTTTAAGGTCCTGGACCTAACTCTATTTTTCTTTTATTGAAGGTGAATTGGCAGCTAGTTATTGTTTACATAACCATGGCAGTGTTTGTTGCTGCATAAAAGCTTTTGAATTGAAATAAAGACACAGTTGTGTTGAAATAAAGTTGAATTTGTGTTTTATATATTTTGGTTAAGTTTGTTTACTCTACCAGCGTAAAAAAAATTGTCTCATAAATCTGTTATTGATTTTAGTCTAATTTTAGTCATCTAAAATAAGACTAAAATTAAAACAAATCAGATGACTAAAACTTACCAGGCGGCCCCTCAGGGTGACCTGGCCGGACATCCATGAAATTCCCTGCAGTGCTGTGCCAATTCTGACGATCAGCCAGGCTCCTCAGGAGGGGGTGTGGGATGGACAACCGCAGAGCGCTTGCTTTCCACGCGCGGGTCCAGAGCACTGTAAAGGAAACTCACATAGTTTGTTAGTAGACATATAACCACCAGCAACATAACACCCATAAGCAGTTAAAGCAAGGGTTACGTACCAGTCCACCTCTATTCCGCCTCCCTTCTAGATTTTTTTTTTTTTGTGATTAACTCTTTATTGTCTTTAGATTAACAAAATAACATCCATCCATCCATCCAAAAAAAAAAAAAACTCGAAGGGGGAGCAACATACATTTTATCAATAATTTAAAATCTGAAAGAAGAAAAAAATATATATGGTCATTCCATTATCCATCCATCAATCCATCATCTCTCGATTATCCGGGGCCGGTTCGCGGGGGCAACAGTCTAAGCAGAGACGGCCAGACTTCCCTCTCCCTAGCCACTTCTTCCAGCTCTTCCGGGGAGACCCCGAGGCGTTCCCAGGCCAGCCGGGAGATATAGTCCCTCCAGCGTGTCCTAGGTCTTCCCCGGGGCCTCCTCCCGGTGAGACGTGCCTGGAACACCTCCCTGGGAAGGAGTCCAGGAGTTATCCGAAATAGACGCCCGAGCCACCTCAGCTGGCTCCTCTCGATGTGGAGAAGCAACGGCTCTACTCTGAGCTCCTCCCGAGTGACCAAGCTTCTCACCCTATCTCTAAGGGAACGCCCAGCCACCCGACGGAGAAAGCTCATTTCGGCCGCCTGTTTCCGGGATCTTGTCCTTTCGGTCATGACCCACAGCTCATGACCATAGGTGAGAGTAGGAATGTAGATTGCCCGGTAAATCGAGAGCTTTGCCTTACAGCTCAGCTCCTTCTTCACCACGACAGACTGGTACAGCGACCGCATTACTGCAGAAGCTGCACCGATCCGTCTGTCAATCTCACGTTCCATCCTTCCCTCACTCGTGAACAAGACCCCAAAATACCTGAACTCCTCCACTTGAGGCAGGAACTCTCCACCAACCTGAAGTGGGCAATCCACCCTTTTCCGACTGAGAACCATGGCCTCAAACTTGGAGGTGCTGATTCTCATCCTAGCCGATTCACACTCGGCTGCAAACCGACCCAGTGCACGCTGAAGGTCCTGGTCTGAGGAGGCCAACACAACAACATCATCCACAAAAAGCAGAGACGTAATCGTATGGTCCCCAAACCGGACACTCTCCGGCCCTTGGCTGCGCCTAGAAATTTTGTCCATAAAAGTTATGAACAGAACCGGTGACAAAGGGCAGCCCTGCCGGAGTCCAACATGCACCGGAAACAGGTCATTCCATTATATAGTCCAAAATGCTGGAAGAAAAACATTGCCATGCATCAGTTGTTGTAGATTTAGTCTTGTTAATTCATGCAGTTGAACATTCACAGGTTACTATTTTAATGAGGCTACGACTGTACATCCACACACAGCTTCAACTTCATCATCAAATTCGCTGACGACCAACGGTGATAGGCTTGATCACTGACAACGATGAGACAGCCTACAGAGAGGAGCTGAGCACCTTGACTAAATAGTGTCAAGAGAACCACCTTTCACTCAACATCAACAAGACCAAGGAGCTGGTGGTGGAATTCAGGACAGAGCAGAGAACACACACCCATCACCATCGACAAGACACCTGTGGAGCGGGTAAGCAGCTTCAAGTTCCCCTGCGTTAACATCAGTGAGGATTTTACCTGGTCTGGGATTTGCCATTGGACTTGGACATTGGACATTGGTCTTGGACAAGTGTGGTATAATATACCTCTGTAAATAAATACAATCTAAATTCAAGTCCCGCACACTTCAATGCACTTTGAATGGAACATATGTTTGTTTCGATCTGGAATCATGGCAGAATATCCTGTGATGTCCACTTTGCAGGCGACTTACATTCGAATATAACTATTGAAGCAATAAGAGAAACATACAAAATGTGCAGATCAGGGGGTGTGAGGACTGGAATTGAGAAAAGCTAATCTACACTGCTCAAAGCTCACCTTTGAATCATCAGTGGCAAATCCTTTACATATGTAAACGTACTTACAGACAGTGAGTCAGAACAGCCGAGATAGGTATAAACGGAGGTCGGAGCCAGCTCCAAATGGGCGGGTCAGCTCCAAATGGGTGGGACTTCAGCTCCAAGTGGGCTGTACAAACCTCCAGAGCCTTTTAATTGGTTTATTTAATGTCATGGGGTTAATGGATGCTGCGAAGCAAAGTGTTCCAATGCTGATAAAAATCAAGCAGGTTAAAACCTCAGATTCCTTAAATATCTGTTCTAGAGGACTGTTTGGGGTTGGACAGATTTTGTTATGGTTTTGAAGTCTGATGCTCACCAGCCCTTCATTTATTTGTTCAGAAATGCAGTAGAAACATTCATATTGTAAATTGTAATAATATTTTACAATAACTCTTTTCTATTTGAGGCAGCAGCGGATCTACCCCAATCATCATTAATGGGACCACATTGGAGAGAGTGAGCATCTTCAAATACCTTCAAATGTCCTGCAAAGAGTAGCTGAGCACATGCCCAGAACATCTCTCCCCTCTCTGCAAGACATCCATACCAGGAGATGTAAATCTAGGGCTGTTAAGATCTTTAAAGACCCCACCAACCCATCTGCTACAGTCAGGCAGACACTTCTGCAGTCTGATGGCAAAGACGGAGAGGCTCAGGAGGAGTTTCTTCCCTCATGTTATCAGACTACTAAACATGGACATTAAACACACTGCACTTTATAGACTGGTTGTTTAGGGCTACCCAATAACTCTCCGAACACTGCGCTTTTTTGACAACCTAACTAGGCATTTCATCCTCACTGCACATTGTTTACATCTCTGCACATCATCTGTGTAGCAGTTTCTGTGTAGCATCTCTACAAAGTTTAATACAGTATATTGTGTATATTTCATTATTTGTATTTAATTATCTCCAAAAAAAAAAAAAAAAACTTTGTATTTTTTTCCTGTTGTTTCATTATTTGTATTTAATTTTCTCTTTTTTTTTTTTTTTTTTTTTTTTGCACAGTCTAAAAAGAGTATGCCAGACCTACATTTCACTGCTTTTTGCATGTCATATAACAAATAAAACTTGAATTTTGAATGGTTTGGAGCGTTACCTGTGATTGAGTTGGTGATAAAAAGGAGATGGGGAAATGAGGGTCTTAAATTGGACTTTGGTACCAATATTATTTTCCTCTTAAGTCTTGGAATGTTTTTTTTTTTTATTATTATTATTATTATTATTACTATTTAGATTTTTTTTCTTTTTTTTAATTAAATGTTTATTTGTCAAATTTACTTCCATGTGTGGCCTTTTGTAATGTTGTTTCACCTAGAGCCAACAATCTATATGCCATAGATTGTAACAATCTAAACAATATAATTCTCCCTCAGATTTCAAACTTGCATTAAAGAAAAACATTCACATACAGTAAACATTTTATTGCTCTAAATTACTCATTCATTTTCTTAATACTGATATAATTATAAAATTAATATAATTTAATATACTTGAATGTTTGCAGTTGACACAAAATTATATAACCTCTTGTTAATAAAAATTAAACTACAATGAAAAACAATAAATCAGTTTTTTATTAGTATCGCTACTTTACGCCATCCTCATTCGCGTGCACCCCTGCAATGAAGCAATGTGAAATTTCCGTTTAAACCCCGCCCATTTGTAAAGTCCCGCCCACTAGCGGCAAAAGTTCCTCCCACTTGGAGCTCTCTGTGAAGTCCAGCCCACTTGCGGCAAAAGCTCCTCCCACTTGGAGGTCTCCGGGCTGCAGCCATACCTACTTGGAACAGCCGGCATTGTAGTTTTCCCTCCCAGGATCAGGAAACAGTCCTCCATAAAATGTGCTGCACACTAAATATTTGGGTTGAACAGTTATGGAACAGTGCTGTAAATACAATTTACCACTTATTTCTAGTTGTGTCCTCTTTTAGAAGGCTAAACCAAGTATTTTTGCTTTCACAATGAAACTTTTGAGACTTTAGGCTTTGCAACTTTACAGATATTCTTTATGCACCAAGAGCTTGTAACACTCCAAAGAGAAAGGAGAACTTGAAATCGCAAGTGCAAGGGGGGTTATGTCACAGTCTGCAGCTGGAGTGCCCAAGACGGCCACTAGGGGCACTTATGTGTTTTTTTGTGAACACATGGCTTGTGTTGTGTTGTGTTTGGTGTCATGTGCTCTCTGCAGTCTCATTGTCTGTCCCCTCATTATTGTTTCAGTTTCTCCACCAGTGTCAACCTCGTTACCCTCCTCGTTTATTTCTCTATTTATTCTCCAGGTGTCTGCTGTCCTCTGCTGATCTGTTGTTATATGTCAGAAGTACTTGTTGTATGTGTGGTATGCACATACTGCTCTGCATTGCTGTGCCTTGTTCCTGTACTGCCTGCCTGCCTGTTTTTCAAAACAGGTCCTTCTCCATTTTGTTTCGTTTTATTATTATTATAAAAAATTACCAGTCCTTCTTCTGCATTTGAGTCCTTGCCTCATCTCTCTTCCGGTAACATGACAGTTTTCTAACACAGTGACAGATTTCTAACTCACAGTCAAGTTTAGGAGCCAAATTGAAAAATCACTTTGTGGATTTTGAAATTGTTTTAACAATAGCAATAGCAATAGCATTCATTTTTATTTTTTATTTTTCCTCCTCTATTTTTTTGTCGCTTTTCTGCAGCACTGCCTGTAAAATGAGTCTCTATGAGAACAGAGAGGAGAAGGATGGTCACATACATACAGCAGCATCTCCAGCATCCAGCTGTGTGTCTGTGAAGAGTGATCAATCCATAGGGAAAAGACCTGACCTCAGTGATGCTAAGACCTCTGACCATGGGTGGGTAAACATTCTCCTTGGTTAAACAATAATCTGCATTATATGTCCATTATTTATATTATTAGTGCCTCGTGCATCTGCAGTGCATCGTTTAACTACAGCATATGTATAGCTGTATAACTGCAGTCTGCAACAGTCATGAAACCAAACTTTGAGTAACATTTGTGTTGTGAGGACATCAGTGTTTCACTGCCAGCATTAATAAATCAAGAGTTGTTACTAGAACACTAGTGGGGGAGCCCAGTGCTGCAACATTTGTTTATGTTTTTCTTTAACTGTTCATCTTGCTTATTCCACAGAGTTAAGAGTGATGATATGATCAGATCAGAGACACCCCATCTGACCTGCACTGACTCCAACAGTCAAACCCTCATCATAGAGAGAGTCAAAGACCAGCACAAAACTAACATGAAGAAAAAGCATGAGAGCTTATTGGAGGGAAACAAACAAGTCGATAATCAAACTCTCCTTAACAGGGTCTATACACAGCTCTACATCATAGAGGGAGAGAGTGAAGGAGTGAATAAAGAACATGAGGTTTTACAGATGGAGAAAACAGCTAGAACACACGACACTCCAATCTACTGCAATGACTTATTTAAACCCTTACATCAATCACAACATGAAGAGAAAAACAAAATCAAGACTGTTCTTACTAAAGGCATCGCTGGAATTGGAAAAACCGTCTCTGTGCAGAAGTTCATTCTGGACTGGACTGAGGGAAAAGCTAATCAGGATGTAGATTTCATGTTTGTGCTTCCATTTCGAGAGCTGAACTTGATTAAAGATCACCAGTACAGTCTTCACAGGCTTCTGCTGGACTTTCATCCTGAACTTCAAGATCTGGACACAAAGATTTATGAGAAGTGTAAAGTTGTGTTCATCTTTGATGGTCTGGATGAAGGAAGACTTACACTGGTGTCTACAGACAGACAGAAAGTTTGTGATTTTAATGAGTCTTCATCAGTGAGTGTGTTGGTGTCAAAGCTCATCAGGGGAGAGCTGCTTCCCTCTGCTCTCATCTGGATCACCTCCAGACCAGCAGCAGCTGGTCAGATCCCTGCAAAATACATCAACCGTGTAACAGAAATTCAGGGATTTGATGAGCCTCAGAAGGAGGAATATTTCAGGAAGAGAATCAATGATGAGCATCAAGCCAGCAAAATCATCTCACACATTAGACGATCAAGAAGCCTCCACATCATGTGTCACATCCCTGTCTTCTGCTGGATCTCAGCCACTGTGCTTCAGAACCTCATGAAACAAGGTGAAAATGCAGAAATCCCTCAAACTCTGACTGAAATGTACATCCACTTCCTGCTGACTCAGATCAACATGAGGAATCAGAAGTATGATGAGAGAGATCCAGAGAAGACACTTAAGATCAACAAAGATTTGATTGTGAAAATTTCAGAACTGGCTTTTAAACAGCTGATGAAGGACAATGTGATTTTCTTTGAGAAGGACCTGATTGAGAGCAGCATAGATATCAATGAAGCCTCAGTGTATTCTGGAATTTTCACTGAGATCTTTAAAGCGGAATCTGTGATTCATCAGAGGAAACTCTACTGTTTCATCCATCTGAGCTTTCAGGAATTTCTAGCTGCTTTCTTTGTGTTTTACTGCCATGTAACCAAGAATAAAAAATCACTGAAGTTATTTCTAAATTATTGATATCAGCGTTACATTAGAAAAAACCCTATGTATGAACTACTGAAAGCAGCATTTAAAAAATCCTTATGGACTGAAAATGGACACCTGGACCTTTTCCTGCGGTTCCTGTTGGGTGTCTCACTGGAGTCCAATCAGAGTCTCTTACAAGATCTACTGACACAGAGAGTGAAAAGCTCAGAGACCATCATGAGAATCACACAGTACATCAAAGACAAAATCAATGGTTATGAAAATCACTCAGCTGACAGATGCATCAGTATGTTCCTCTGTCTGCTGGAACTGAAGGATCAGACTCTGTACAGAGAGATTCAGGAGTTTGTGAAATCACAGAATCACTCAGTGCAACGACTCTCTCCATCTCACTGCTCAACAATTGCCTACATGCTTCAGATATCAGAGGAGGTACTGGATGAGTTTGATCTGAAGAAATACAACACATCAAATGAAGGGAGAAGGAGACTGATACCAGCTGTGGTGAACTGCAGAAAAGCTCTGTGAGTATTAATTATGTGATTGAAAACATAACATAAAGTGTAATTTCTTCATCAGATCATGACATACTTTTCTTTGACATGACAATAACAAAGGGCAACCAGAAGCTGTTTGAAAAAGGCAAAACACTGAGGTTACTTTCGTAACCTCGGTTCCCTGAGATAAGGGAACAAGCATTGCATTAACATGTTATGGGGAAACTCCTGTCAAATATGTTACTAATGGCTGATTTGTTCATGTTTTTCTGTACAAAACAATGGTGCTCTAGACCGCCAAAAGGGGAGTAGCAGCTCATTATATAAGTTGGCACAGAGCGCTTCTCATCAGAATTTTAAACTTTTGCAACAGCCATCGATACATGTGCAGCCTTATTGATTGGCAACATATGCAATGCATACTCCCTTATCTCAAGGAACTAAGGTTTTGCAAGTAACCAGAGTGTTCCCTATCAAATAGTCTCTCCTGTTGCATTAACACACTATGGGCAATGCCATTGGCACCATGCTATAAGCAAGTGCAGGAATGCTGCTGCTTTGCAAGCTCAGCCCCCGAGCACTTTTACTTAGGACTACTATGAGCATGAGCACATAATGAAACCTGAGCCATTAGGCTGAGGGCTACATAACATGACCTTTTCCACTTGCAATGGGGATTAGGCAGACAAGATCCATGCCTTCCAGGCTGGGACGTCAAAGTTATTGAATCTGGCAAAGGTAGACGGCAACAACCAGCCAGCAGCCTCACACATTTCAAAAAAAATAAATCCCACTGGACCAAGCTAAGGAGGAGACCATTCTTTGATGGAAAGGGTCCTCACTTCCATAGGGCACTGCAAGCCAGCTGAGGCATAAGCCAAGGCTATGGCATCCACTATCCAGCAAGACCTTTAGAACAGCCTCCGAAGGAAACTAAGAGTTGCTCTGATTATCATAACTTAAACTCTTAACAGCCCAAAATTAGCAGATTAGTTTGGGACATGGCTCACCATCTGAGATGGGGGGGGGGGGGGTGCTAGAAGAGCGAGCACTGAACAGAATGGAAAACACTTTCATAACATAGACAAATCTCAGTTTGAGCAACCTGTAAAGGGAGCATGACCTGAGACCGCCTTGGTAATTGAGGTGGGCCAATGTGGTGTCCCTTTAAGGCTAGCAGGAAGGTTTTTAGGGCCAGAAAATGAGCATCATTTCGAGGCAGTTGATGTGAAAGCACTGCTCCAGGTTTAACCAGGAACTGAACACCAGTCTGCCCTCGTGAAGAGCTCCCTAACCCAAGTTGGAGTCATCTGTCATGACTACTTTCCTTCTGGATGTCAGTCCCATTGTACGCTTGACTGAAATAGGCGAGAAGTTTTCCAAGGGTCCACAGCTTTGATACAGCTGTGGGTTACTCTGATATAAAACTGGCCCAGGTGCCAAGCATGGGATTGGATAAGGGCTTTGAGCCAATACTGGAGGGGCTGCATGTTGAGAAGGCCCAGAGTAGATGTCAAGTCCCTAGTTTGAATGATGCCACTAGCCGCTGAATAGCCAAGGAGCATTCCAGCATCGATAATTGTCCCCAGAAGGATTACTTCTGATCTTCAACCAACTATTCAACCAAGAAAATTGATTTTCAACCCAAGGCGCCCTAGGTGGCAGCTGTAAAAGCAAGATGGCCTGCAATAAAACTGAAGCGAGTATCCTTATTTTATGGTGTCTAGAATCCAGCTTGACACATCTGGGACAGCTTTCCAAGCCAGTATCCTGATGGCAAGCGGTTCAAGTTTTACGAAAGGCAGTTCACTGCACACTCAATCTCAGAAGCGGCAAAGGATATCAGGCTGCTAACAGCAGACAAGAGGCAAAGATCATCACTTGAATAGCACACTGGTGATTCGAGGCAATGAGAGGAGAATGAAGCACACAGGGCCTGTGCAGGCTTGATATCAATGGAGCCCAATGGAAATGCAATGGGAGAGATGCTCGATAGGGAACTGTTTTAATGACAGAAGTGTTTAGTTTATCACTACTGACTCCAAACAGCATGTGTAACCTGTCAGACTCAATAGAATGCTCATGTGCAGATATTTAGTATAGTTGAATTGTTGATCATTTAATTTACCCCAAAATTACTTTCTTTCTTCCTCAGTTTAGATTTTTACTTTCTTTTTTTACAGGGAGAGTAGGCATTTATAAATATTAATGCATATGTTGCTTTTTCATAAATTGTGCGTGTCCTTCTTTCTTCACAGTGATGTGCGCTCCATGTTTCTGAACAATGCTGATGTAAATTACTGTTGCTTATCTCTTAATTGAACCATATTTCATCCTGTGTTATAGACTTGATAACTGTAATCTCACTGATCAGTGCTGTGAAAGTTTGTCTTTATGTCTACAATCATCAAACTCACTGAGAGAGCTGGACCTGAGTAACAATGACCTACAGGATTCAGGAGTGAAGCTTCTCTATGATGGACTAAAGAGTTCACACAGTCAACTCAACATACTGAGGTAAGAAAAAAAGATAAAAATTAACTTGATTATGAAAAGATGCCCTCTGCTCAAGTGAACACACTAACAATTTTATTTAGACAAGAGTCACAGGAATCTAAGCACTTCCATGTCAAGTCAACTTTATTTATATAGAAATATATATATAGGTGGGTGTGTGAAAGAGGAGGGGCGCTGTAAGAGGCAGGGTTGGCGGCGTGTGATGGGGCACACCTGACATAAATGGAGCCCCATTACCGCCGCTGTTTAAATGCCGAGCATGCCTCTCCTCGAAAGATCTGTCTCTTTCCCCCATGAATACACGCTGGTGTCCAGGAATGGTGCATAGAGGGACTCCTGTGCCCATGGCTCTGACGTAGCTGACGGCTGAATGGTTAAAATTTTATCTCTAATAGTATCGATTTTAGAAGTAAAGTAGCTCATAAGTCCTTACTGCTGTGATGTTGGGAAATATCAACACTTGTTGATGCTTTATTTTTACATTAATTTAGCCACTGTATTGAATAAATACCTGGGGTTATATTTGTTTTGTTCTAAAAGAGAAGAAAAGTAATCAGATCTAACAATTTTTTATGTTATTCTATAGGATAGGTAACTTTTCCCTCCAAGCAATACAAAATATCTCTACTTTTGTTTTACTCCAGCTGCAGTCCATTTTCCGGACTGCTCTCTTTAGGGTGTGAGTGTGCTCATTATATCATGGTGTCAGACTGTTTTCCTTACCTTCAACTGTATTTAAAATGATAGAAAAGAGAGAGTCCATGAATTCTATTACATCAAGTTGTTGTGTGGTTTTGGATATGGTAAGGTATTCGGATATATCAGGAAGATTACTTATAAAGTCTTTTGTGGTGGAAGTGATGGGTCTACCATACTTGTAAAAAGAAGTAGAATTTACAGGTTTAGCTATATGAAGTTTGCACAAAACTAAATAGTGATCTGAAATTCATCTATTGGCTACATAATTTTAACACCATCTACATCAATTCATTGTGACAGTATTAAATCTAGAGTATGATTTCGACAATGAGTAGGTCCTGAGAGGTGTTCTCTAACTCCGATAGAGATTAGAATGTCTATAAATGCTGATCCCAATGCATCTTTTTCATTATCAACATGGATATTAAAATCACCAACTATTAAAACTTTATCTGCTGCTATGTAACACTTTAAAATTTATTAATTGCATCCAAAATGAAAGTTTGTGTTACCAAACTCTGGAGGGTTAACGGGAACCTGACTCGACTCTGGAGGGTCAACTGTGGCTGTCATTTTGGGCAGTGACGATGGACCAGCGGCCATCATTGGCAGTGGCACTGGGCCGGCGGCCATCTTGGGCAGTGGTGCTGGGCCGGCGGCCATCTTGGGCAGTGGTGCTGGGCCGGCGGCCATCTTGGGCAGTTGCGCACAAAACACAAGTCCATGAAGGAACATAATGTTCAGTGGCCCAGGGCCGAACCGACAGGGCAGGAATCCAGAGAGGAGCAAGGCGGAATTGGAGCCATGCGGTTGAAACAGAAGCCCACCAGGGCAGCACAGAAGACCACCGCATCCGTGCGGTCGAGACAGAAGCCCACCAAGGCAGCACAGAAGACCACCGCATCCGTGCGGTCGAGAAAGAAGTCCACCAGGGCGCCACAGAAGCCCACCAAGGCATGACACCAGGGTGGCACAGAAGACCACCGCATCCGTGCGGTCGAGACAGAAGTCCACCAGGGCGCCACAAAAGCCCACCAAGGCATGACACCAGAGTGGCACAGAAGACCACCACATCCGTGCGGTCGAGACAGAAGCCCACCTGGGTGGCGCAGAAGACCACCCCATCCGTGCGGTCGAGACAGAAGACCACCCTGTCCATGCGGTCGAGACAGAAGCCCACCAGGGCAGCGCAGAAGACCACCGCAGTGGGATCAATGACACAGGAGAGCAAGTCTGGTTAGGCAAGTCTGAAACGGAGAACATGAACAAGTTAAGGGTGGCCTCCGTGGCCACGGCAGGAACAGTCGAGCGTTCAGAGAGTTCGGCTGAGATGTAACGAGGCTCTGGAAGTTCCACAGAGATGAGGAGAGGCTCTGGTAGTTCAGCCGAGATGAGGAGAGGCTCTGGTAGTTCAGCCAAGACGTGAAGAGGCTCTAGTAGTTCAGCAGAGACGTGGAGAGGCTCTGGTAGTACATCAGAGGTGTGGAGAGGCTCTGGTAGTTCAGCAGAGACGTGGGGAGGCTCTGTTAGTTCCACAGAGACGTGGAGAGACTCTGGTAATTCCGTGGTGTTTAGACTGGATTCAGGAAGATCAATGCTGACTTGACTCTGCTCATGAAGATCATTGTTGACTTGACTCTGCTCATGAAGATCATTGGTGACATGACTCTGCTCATGAAGATCATTTGTGACATGACTCTGCTCATGAAGATCATTGGTGACTTGCCTTTGCCCATAAAGATAGTTGGTGACTTTACTTTGCCCATGAAGGAAACTGGTGACTTGCCCTTTCCCATGAAGATCATTGGTGACTTGCCCTTGCCCATGAAGATCATTGGTGACTTGCCTTTGCCCATGAAGAACACCAGTGACTTGACTTTGCCCATGAAGCTCACCGGTGACGACTTGACTCTGGAGTGTCAACGGTGATTTGACCTGACTCTGGAGTGTCAACAGTGACTTGACCTGACTCTGGGGGGTCAACGGGAACCTGACTCGACTCTGGAGGGTCAACGGGAACCTGACTCGACTCTGGAGGCTGAACGGGAACCTGACTCGACTCTGGAGGGCCAACAGGAACCTGACTCGACTCTGGAGGGTTAACGGAAACCTGACCCGACTCTGGAGGGTCAACTGTGGCTGTCATTTTGGGCAGTGACGCTGGACCAGCGGCCATCATTGGCAGTGGCGCTGGGCCGGCGGCCATCTTGGGCAGTGGTGCTGGGCCTGCGGCCATCCTGGACAGTGGCGCTGGTCTGGCGGCCATCTTGCGCCATGACGCTGGACTGGCGACCACCTTGTGCTGTGGCGCTGGGCTAGCGGCCATGTTGCACCTTGGCGCTGGGCTGTTGACCACCTTGTGCTGTGGCGCTGGGCTGGCAGTCATCTTGTGCAGTGGCACTTTGCTGGCGGCCATCTTCCACCGTGACGTTGGGCTGCTGACCACCTTGTGCTGTGACGCTGGGCTGGTGACCACCTTGTGCTGTGGCGCTGGGCTGGCGACCATACTGTGCAGTGGTGCTGGGCTGGCGGTCCTCCTGTTTACAGAATCGGTCATCCCACTGGGAGAGACAGGAGTGGCTGGGGCATCCAACGGAAACTGATGCTGCAAGTAGAACACGAATTCCCGGAAACCAAACGCGTCCAACTGATCCATTTCTATACGAGGTATCGGGTCATCCAGACCGGTGTTGAAAATGTCTTTAAGGGCCGCATCATTATATCCCATACCATCTGCCAGGGTCCAAAACACATGTGCCATAGCACCCACCTCATTGCCCTCTTGGCGGAGGGTGGTTAATTTTATATATTTTGCCCTCTGCTCCACCATACTGGCTGGGGAACAGAAATGAAGTCCCACACCGCTGGATCTCGACATGGATGGAGTCCTTCTGTTACGATCGGAACCCAGGGAAACACAGGAAACGAGAGATCCAAATGCAGTGTGGTATTTATTGGGTAATCCAAATCAGAATCCAACAAGCAGGGGTCAAAACCAGAAATCAATCCAACAAACAATAGGGATAGGAACTGGAACAGGAATAGGAACTGGAACAGGAAACTCGGAAGACGAGGAAACTCAAAAGGCGAGGAAACTGGGTGACTCCATGAAAGGACTCCATGAAAACAAACAGAAAAAGACCGGTTAATTTAGGCAGGGAAATGACTATAAAGTGCAGACACCTGAGTGCAATTAACAGGAGAGCACATTACTGTGATGAAGGGACAAGGCTTGGTGGGAATTGTAGTGCCTACGGTGAGGTGGCTATGGGGAAGTAAGACCACTAGTGGAGACTCAGGGAAACAGAGACCACACAGCGTGAGACCTATCTGCTGACTGTATTGGAGATTCATGCTCGTAAATTTTCAAATTGGCCATAACTTTTAATTCGTTGCTGCCAACTAAGATGGCAGCAGGGTTGGCAAGGCTTTCTTTTAGGGTGGCATTTGCCCATTACCCTATGCCACCCCGGCTTTTTTGTTGACTGCTTTCTTTACTATATAAGACTGTCAGAATGTTTGTATATCACATTGAGCATTTTAGAATCAGATTTCAAGAGTAGGTAAAAAATGTATTGGTAAAAGTCAATACTGTATTACACAAAAAGAAAATTAACATTTGAATTTATACACTGCATTAATTTTTGTGGAAATGTGTACAGGTGAACCGAAAATTCACTATTGCTAATTCATGTTTACATGCTTTATTTTCTTCCTCTAACACCACCACACATTCTTACATTTCTTCCTATCGATCTTCCACAACAAGAAACTACATTTTCAGTTTACTTGTAACACATTTCATAAATGTACTGTACGAATATAAAAAAGTGTTCATACAGTTTAGTACTATAGCTCCTGCTGTTTAGATTTCCTCTGTGTTCAGAAATTATAGTGATTGTGCTGGAAAAACTCCATATATGCTTTGAACCTTGGTTGATTGGCAAGATAAAGATTCCTATTTCATTACAATGGTAAGTAAGGTTGCAAAGGGTAGGTAAATAGTTTTTGAAAATGTACCAGAAATTTCCTGCTTCTTCCTTTGCAACCATAAAGGCAAGCCATTTGCCAACTTGGCATACAAAACAATAATTTCATGTCAAATATTTATAGAAGATTCATGCATTTATGAGCAAGTTGTGGCTAAATGTTTAGAGAGTCTGCCTTGTAACATGAAGGTTGCAAGTTCGAATCCCAGTACTGGCAGGAGTTGCAGGTGGGGAGGTTGAATGTACAGTGCTCTCTTTCTCCTTCAATTCTATGGCTGAGGTGCCCTTGAGCAAGGCACTGAATCCCCAGTTCGGCCAGGCACTGAACCCTCAGTAGCTCCCCAGGCACTAGAGAAAATGGTTGCCCACTACTCCAGGACTATGTTCACTACTCACTGCTGTGTGTGTGTGCACTTAAATGGGTTAAATGCAGAGCACAAATTCTGAGTATGGGTTACCATACTTTACAACATGTCAAGACTATCACTTTCATGCATGTCTAACAGACATATGAAAAATGTTGACATTATGATGTTCCACATGATATAAAATAAGTGTTTTTGTGTGTTTGTAGATTATCTGGCTGTATGGTGACAGAGGAAGGCTGTAATTTTTTGGCTTCAGCTCTGAGTTCAAACCCCTCACACCTGAGAGAGCTGGATCTGAGCTACAATCATCCAGGAAAATCATTAGTCAAGCTGCTCTCTGATCCAAACTACAAACTGGACAAACTCAAGTATGTTCAACACTAACAATCAGTCATGTGTTTGTACATGTGTGCGTTATAATGTGAATGAAAAAATATGTACATAGACCCCTGCATACACCACATACTGTATATACACATACATACTAGGGCTGGCACAAAAAAAAAATCCACATTCAAATGTCATCCTTGCACTCACGTCTTGCACAAGAGAGCCCCATGTTTAGAAAGCCATGTTTTTAAATGAAAATTTTATTCTGTGTGATTGGATTTCTGCCCTTTGTATTAAACTATGCATGCATACATGATGCTGTTTTGTTTATAGATGTTTAAGCAACTTAATTATAATTGGTTTATAAACATTACTTTAAATATTATTCACTTCACAGTCATGTATTCAAATGCTTTGTATAAACTTGCATTAGTATTATTTTGCTCGATGCACCCTCTTGTGATCTCAGGAGAGAAGCCAGGAGAAAAGCTTTTCTTCACCGTAGAGCATTACCAAACATTCTGCAATGCAGGGGGTTGGGCTCTGGGATCGGAGTGGGGCTGGCAAAACCAATGGTGAATGGCGAGACATTGCTCACCAGCACCAACCCTTATGAAAGGAAAATATATTGTGATATATTGTAATATATTATTTTCCCTTTTTATTTTCTAATATATTATATATTTGAATACATTTAATAATATATTAATGATACATATATTATATAATATATTGGATCGATACCAAATTTTGCAGTATCGCCCACCACTAGTTTTTTCCAACCTGCGGGTCCCGCTTTTATGAAATTATTTGGCAAGCCCCAGCCCGCGCCCCGCAAATAAAGTAAAAATTTTTGTCCTGCCCGACCCGCCCCATGCATCAGGGACATCACGGAAGTTAACATTGCTACTTAGACCTTCGTATCGTAACCTTATCAATATAGGCTATAGCTAATTGCACTATGATGGTTCGTTCGTGAACAAATCTTTTAGGTGAATGAATCGTTCTCGTTTACGTAATCCACTGACCATAGACAGTAAAAGACTCATTTCTCATTCAGTGAAGTTCCTCCCACAGCAGCGTGCGAGCGCAGTACTATTAGCAGCACATGCGCAGCTCGTGAACAGCTCTGTGAACTGTTTCATCCTGTCAAAATGAGTTACTCAAGATGTGACGGAGCATGTGACTTGTTGAATATAGTGAATGAATATGATCTTCTCGTAGGTGAAAGAGTTGAATGAACTGATACATCTTGTTCATGAATGAAATGAATGAGAGTATATACGGGGTCAGTCGGCCAAGCATATAAGTCTCAAACAGCAATCAGCAGATACAAAGTGCAGTTATTGGTGCACATACACTTGTTTTCATATTTGGAACACAGAACATAACTCCATGTTTAATCCCGCTAAAACCTTGTGCTTTGTTAATCTGAACAATTTATTTATACTATTTATTTAACGCAATCATGCACACACTTAAATAAAGCCAAATTAGTTTTTGTCACAAGTAAATACGTTTGTCATAACACATAAGACACTCTTTTTCGCCAACTGCTGGTGTATTTGTGTAATATGAAGAAATGGACAAACTGAAAATTAACAAATCACTAGAAAGAATCAAAATTTCCACCACTAAATTCCATGCAACATAAATGGATTTTTTTAATTTTAGTTTTTAGTGACCCGCCCCAACCTGTCCAGCAATAAAGTGCCAATTTCTTAACCCGCCCCAACCCAACGCGGGTTATGAGACGACCCCGCATCACTAGTACTGTGAAAAAACGTGAAGTGACTGGACTCTACTGAAGTACTGAACTACAGAGCTCATGCAAAAATCCACATCTTTTTAATCAGATGCGTTTTAAACTGCAGCCTTCTCACCCCTGATTGTCAAAGTTGTCGACAATATCAACTAATCGTTTCAGCTCTATCCAACAGGAGAAGGAGATACTCAGGACGATCCATATGAAAACCAAAAGAAACACTTACAAAAATGGAATATAAACAGGAATACAAATGCCACTTAACTTCTTATTTTTGTGTTTCGGTAATCTATAACACTTGTTTCTGGGTAGTTAAGAAGGAGCACACGATAAAGATGAAGATTCAGTGATAATGCATTTAAAGAAATCCCAGAAGAAGGGTAACAAGCTCACAACAACATCAATATTGGACAAACTAAAAGAGAAACAGAGTAACTTAAACACAGTCCAAATGAAGATAATTAAGACACACCTGAATATAATGACATAATTAGATATGAGGGAAAACTAGGTCAAGGAACACATGAGGGGAGAAAAAGAAAATTAACTAAATCCATGTGGTGCCACACACACACAAACTTTTACACACAAACACCTATAAACTGGTGTGATTGTAACACAGCAAATGTCAAGTAAAATCAATAATTCAACCACAATGTAGTAAAAAAAGTGGATGGCAAGCACTCTAACTCAACCACTCACACACACTGGCTGACACACACTCACAGACACACACACAAACACACATACATAATTACACAAACTCAAATGAATTGGTATGGTTATAACCGTATAGTGAAAATGAGTCAGAAGTCTGAAATAAGAGGTTGAAATCAGATCAGACCCAGAAGGATTAAACTCTCTTAAAGAATTCCTGCTCATTTTTGTTACATTTTTAAAATAATATTAATGCTTTGTGTAACAAACTGCTTTCACTGTGTTTAGGTTTGACTGAGGTAATAATAATTCAAAAACTGACATCTCATATCAACATTAATATGTATGTGTATATAGGTGCATTTCTATTCATTTGAATGTCATGGAAAATTTCATTTATTTTAGTAATTCAACTTAAATTGTGAAATTGTGTATTAAATAAATTAAATGAACACAGACTTAAAGCTGCGGTAGGGAACTTTTGACGCTCTAGCGGTTAATAAACAGAACTGCTTGCATCTTGCGGAAGAACATCGTAGCCGGAACTACTTCTCTCTGTTTATGTCTATGAAGAATCACAAAGGTACTGGGTTACTCCGCCGCGGTACCCCCGAAGCAATCTAAAATAGTTCGAATATAAACACTTATTATAGGTGCACCCCTAGTGATTCAGGACAAGCTAAAAACATGGTTTGGAAAATGGATTCATGGTGTACTCGCTTATTATATAAATTTTTCTACATTTTGAACACAAACAAAGTTACGGACCGCAGCTCTGATTGGTTGATTTCTTACCGGGAGCGGTCTGTAACTGCAAATGGCAATAGGACCACTGGGAGGAGCCAGAGGAGCTTGATTTTTACACAGATTGTTTGTCTCATATTCTACTGTCAGGACATAATGACAGGTTTAACAAATATGTAAAAAATATATATTTACAAAAGTTACCTACTGCAGCTTTAAGTGGTTTAAGTCTTTGGTTCTTTTAATTGTGATGGTTTTGGCTCACATTTAACAAAAGCCTACCAATTCACTAGCTCAACAAATTAGAATACTTTATAAGACCAATAAAAAAAAAAAAAATGTTCATTTACTGTACATGTACTCAATGCTCGGTATTGGCTCCTTCTGCTTTAATTACTGCCTCAATTTCGGCGTGGCATGGAGGTATTCAGTATGTGGCACTGCCAAGGTGGTCTGGAAGCCCAGGTTTCTTTGACTGGCCTTCAGCTCATCTGAATTTTTTGGTCTCTTGTTTTTAAATTTTCCTATTGACAATACCCCATAGATTCTCTATGGGGTTCAGGTCTGGTGAGTTTGCTGGCAAGTCGAGCACACCAACACCATGGTCATTTGACCAACTTTTGGTGCTTTTGGCAGTGTGGGTAGAAATCAGCATCTTCAAAAAGCTGGTCAGTAGAAGGAAGCATGAAGTGCTCCAAAATGTCTTGGTAAACAGGTGTAGTGACTTTGGTTTTCAAAAAACACAATGAAACACATGACATTGCACCCCAAAACATCACAGACTGTGTAAACTTAACACTGGACTTCAAGCAACTTGTGCTATGAGCTTTTCCACCCTTCCTCCAGACTCTTGGACCTTGGTTTTCAAATGAAATACAAAACGTGCTATCATCGGAAAAAAAAGGCCTTTGGACCACAGGGCAAAATTCCAATTCTTCTTCTCCTAAGCCCAGGTAAGATGACTCTGACATTGTCTGTGGTTCAGCAAATTCCTTGACACGTCTGTGTGTGGAGGCTCTTGATGCCTTGACCCCAGCCTCAGTCCATTCCTTGTGAAGTTCACTCAAAATCTTGAATCGATTTTGCTTGACAATTTTCATAAGGCTGCGGTTCTCTCTGTTGGTTGTGCATCTTTTTCTTCCACACTTTTTCCTTCCACTCAACTTTCTGTTATGAGACCACCAGCTTCTTTGGCAATTCATGTTTGCGGCTTACCCTCCTTATAAGGGTGTCCATGATTGTCTTCAGGACAACTGTCAGATCAGCAGTCTTCCCCATGATTGTATATCCTAGAGAACCAAAATGGGACACCATTTTGAAGTCCCCGGAAACCTTTGCAGGTTTTTTGAATTGATAAGCTTATTGGCATATTACCATATTCTCATTTGTTGAGTGAATTGGTGGGTTTTTGTTAAATGACAAAATAATCACAATTAAAATAACGAAAGAATTAAACTATTTCAGTCTGTATGCATTGAATTTATGTAATACACAAATTTCTCAATTCGAGTTGAATTACTGAAATGAACTTTTCCATGACATTCTCATTTATTGAGATGCACCTGTATATATACAAAAAGCCCTATTCGGACAAGACTAGTTTTCTAAACTACGTTTGAGTTTCGATTCTTACCATCTGACGTTTGAGATTTTCATGTACCAATTCAGACGGGACTAACATCTCCGTGTTTATTACAGAGGTGGGAGGGTCTGATTTGTGCATCTGGGCGTCACAGAGATCACGCACTCTGTATGCGTGCATTGCATTCATTCAGAATGATTGCCATTAGTATTTCACAATAAATACTAAATGGCTAGTAGTTATAGCAAAACCATGTTAATGTGTGGTTCCTTTAGTTTAACTTGTTTTCCTTTTTTTGTGTGTGTAGTAGGCTAAACCTTCCGTATGTTTAATTTTCATAAAGGTACATATGTAATTCAAACATTATGTAACTGAGTGCATAAATGAACGTGAGTAACTTTACCAGATGCTGATACTACAATAGCCGGTATTTACATTTTACGTGATCTTGCTCTTGGTTTTATTATTTGTATTATTTTTTATTATTATTTATTTGCCGATAAGCAAATATATCAAACATGCGCGTGGTAAGAGCATCTACGGTAATTCACATTGGCCAAAATACACAAGGAGACGCGTTGTGAAATAAAATATCACCGGCAATCACAGACATTCGCATTCGAAAGGGATTAGTTTTCTCAGAGGATCACTGAGTTTGCTGAAACACAGTAGGTAATTTGCTCTGGAATTATCACAGAGGTTGTGTGAGAAAAACACAGACGTGGCAGATTCGGACGGCATAAAAATCACCAAGTACGTCTGAGAAACGCAGATTTCTTTAACGACCCCGTGTAAGACTAGTCCCGTCCGAATAGGGCTTTTGAGAATGTCTTGACATACATTCAAGTCAACAACTCACAGATTTTCTTGATTGCTTAAACAATTCATGAAACAATTTACCCTCTTCTCACAACTATAAACACAATCTCAAAATCTAAAAACTATACACCAGCTTGCACAAACTTCTAGGTTAAAACCACATATTCTTTTCAAAAACATATTCTCTTCAGTCAGAATCAAACTTTGACCTCAGATAATGAATAAACCTAACAAATACACAGACTACCCCACTGCCTAGAAAACACCAGTAAGATTAATTCAAAACACTGTTGCTAAAATCTCTTATTCGTTATCAGGAATAAATGGAACATTCCAAACTTTCCAAAAAAGGGGTAAAGAACTGTGTATGACCTTAGTATACTGCAAAATATAGCTTACTCTCAGTTACAATACAATAAAAAAAATAATAAAATAAAATAAAAAACCTCTGCATCACGTCTCTGGGCAGGATCCGGCCACATACCTGTACCTTCATCCACATCACAGAAAATGTTTTCTTTTGCAAGGCAGCGGAGAAAATATGCTCTGTTTTGTATATCCAGCCTTGGATTGACTCTACAGCAGAGTTATCGCAGGCCTCTTCTATTGCTTGCTAAATGTTTACCCATTCGTCAAGTCAAGTCAAGTCACCTTTATTTATATAGCACTTTAAACAAAAAAGATTGCATCAAAGCAATTGGACAACATTAATTAGGAAAACAGTGTGTCAATAAAGCAAAATTACAGTTAAAGGCAGTTCATCATTGAATTCAGTGATGTCATCAACTCAGTTCAGTTTAAATAGTATCTGTGCAATCATTTGCAATCAAGTCAACGATATCGCTGTAGATGAAGTGTCCCCAACTAAGAAAGCCAGAGGCGACAGCAAAACTCTATCAGTGACAGAATGGAGAAAAAACCTTGGGAGAAACCAGGCTCAGTCACAGAGGCAGTTCTCCTCTGACCAGGTGAAACCAGAAATTCAATTCCAGGCTGCAACAAAGTCAGATTGTGCATAAGAATCATCTATTTCCTGTGGTGTTGTCCTTGCTCATCGGAGACAAAGTCTTTACAGGGGATCTGTATCTGGGGCTCTAGTTTTCCTGGTCTCCGTTGTCTTTCAGGGCTGTAGAGGAACAACACCTTCTCCAGACAAAGAGGGAACTGGTCCATCTTTCAAGAATAATCTTTGTGCGAATCCGGCATTAAACTGATTTAAATTGAGAAAGTTGTCCTCAGCAAAAGTTGCTGCACATAGTTTTACATGTGGATTATAATTTTCCGAGTTAAACATAAATTGTAACCATTAATCTCCAAGTACAGCGTCCCTGGGAAGCCCAAACAAAGATTATTGGACTCAGAGATTAAAATAACAGCATTTCAACGACATGGCGACAAACACAAATCTCCGTCAGAGCGCAACAAGGCCACGCCCCCCTTTTTGTGAATTCATGGGGACGGAGGTTAGTCAAAAAACTGTTTTAGTGACATCATTACTGCAGGAACTAGAGGGCTGTAGTCCAAACCGGTCATTTTTTGTAGGCGAATTCTGTTAAATAAAATATCTCGCTT